>NC_021161.2:11868289-11875066 GCF_000331145.2 Cicer arietinum | reverse complement strand
AAACATTATATTGACAGTAATAATTAAAGAAATAACAACCAAGAACATTGGAGCCACAATTGATGCAAAAGAAAATTACATTAATAGTTCCAAATTCCATACAACAAACTCTATCATAACTACATACTTACAACAAATCTACTACATCAACCTCAAGAAAATTACATCTACTACAATAAGCTCATTTTAGAGCTAAGATCAACAATAAAACAACACATGCTACACCAAACAAAACGCATAAAAATAGCAGCAACTTCATCTTAATAATGGTTGACTTGTGATCTCCATGCATCTTCAAAATGACATTCCTAAGAGTCATAATCTCCAACTCCTTTTGGGGGCACTCTAAACATTGTGTATGTAGTTGTTGTGGAGTTCTCTGTTGTGTTTGAGGCATATAGTCTGAATCCCAAACAAAGTAATTGCATCTACATTCAATATCATGACTCTACAATTGATGAACAAAGACAACATCAATAACAAATCAACAATAAACAAATTTCTAATCTGAACCAAAAAACCATAAATCTAAAACCCTAATTTTAGAAAACCATTATGAAAAACAAAATCCCAAAATCTAATCTAACAACCTCAACTAAAATATTGAAAACCATAAAGGTATTATTGCTTACCACAAAATTCCTACAACCCCAAAACTTTCTTCCTCTGTTCGGACCCCATTTTGTCACTGTGCGCCTCACAGGTTTCAAACCACAAGCACAATTTGCCAGCTCACTAATTCCATTGGAAACGAAAGAACCATAGTTGTAGGATTGTGTATTTGACCCATTTGAACATGAGGCAACCATGGATTTTGAGTTTTGAGAACCGTGAATATGATTTTTCATGGATGGAAGAAGCAAATGATAAGAGAAAAACGACTGGGACAAGAGAAGAACACGCACAGAGATGAGAAGAGGGAAACGCACAGAGAAGAAAAGACGAAAATGAAAACAAGGAAATGAAAAGACGAAAATGGGAGGAGGGAAATCAATGGAGATGAGTATACCAAACAAGAGATTTGTGAACGTTGACTGGAAAGAAAACGGATGAGGGAGTTTGTTAACGTTGCCCTAACGGAATCTCACTTAAAGGGTATAATTGAAATTATTTTGAAAGATAAAATACTGAAATGGGAAAAAAAAAGTTAAAGGACCAAAACGTTACCTGGACTTAAGTTAAAGGACCAAAAATGTAATTTGGCCCCAAATTTTATGTAGGAAAAACAAATTCTACAAATAAACATTTGGTCATCAACACTTTATCCAAACTTTTTATTTTCAAATTGGTGCAAGTTAATTTGAAGAGACTATTTGACTATTGATTCTAAGAATTTAGGGTGTGGTGTAAGAAAAATGAAAGTTTAGAATTTTGATGATTTGGATCATATATGGGAATTTGTAATTTAAAGATTAAAAAATTAGGGTTGAAGGCGAAGATTGTTGAGTTTTTATTAAAAATTTTGGGGTTGAAGATGAAAATTATTGAGTTTTTATTATTTACTTGGTTTATTAATTAATTAATTAATTAGTTTTAAGTTTTTAATAAAATGATTAAATGATTTAATAAAATGAATGTTAATTTTAAATATTAAAAATTGTTTAGTCAACAACAATTACACAGTCGTCGTGTGCCGCTTCATCCCAAATTAGTCATGTCACAATTTCTTTACTAAAAAAGATTCATAAAGGACTTTTTTAAACTTGTTAGAGTTTGCAAGTGTATAAATAAATAAATAAAATTACACGGACTAAAATCAAAATAAAGCATATTTGCAAGGATAAAAAATATATTTAAATTTAATATCAATTATTTAACATATACTTCTTTTTTTCTAAAACAATATACCATATTAGAACATACACAAAATCTTGTACTTGATACTATCTAGACGATCATACATATTGTTTAGGTTGATCAACTGTTTTGCTCTATAGATTTGAATTTGAAGTAGAGAAAATATTCTACCAGAGAAAGTGTTGTTCCAAAGAAAATACTAAATGATCAAAATACATTTTGTCAAAGGCATTACATGTATGGATGATGTTTTTATTTCTTTGGTCTTTATCACAAGCTTCTCTTTGTATTTTCAACATTTCGTGTGCTTCATCTGTTAAACCAAATTGACTAGATGATGATTCACCAAAGCATGCTGGCAATACTTATTTTGTGGAACCAATATATGGTTTGAACTAGAATCATATTTGCTTTGATAGATTTACTTTTTTTAAGTTATAACTTTATCTAGCATTAGCAACTATAATAAAAAATAAAAAATAAATTAAATAATCAATATTAATAATTAATTGTTAATTTTATTAGAGAGATGAGTTGAACATATGACATTTTTGTTACTTATAATGACTAGCACATGGATAATTTACTAAATTACAAATACTTATGGTACTATTGTAGATAATTAATAACATAGATTCATATTTAACTTTATAACCTGCTCACTTAAAGTAATCAGTTAACAGATAATATAATTCTTTTCTTGTTTTGTTATCATCAAAACATCAATAGTAGGTATTTGTATTTGAACCAATATGATTCTTACCCTTATTGCAATCTTCTTGAGCTTGAGTATTTTGGCAAGTTTACTTGACAAACAAATTGTAGAGAAGAACTTTTGGTTTTTAGAAGACTTGATCGAGGAATTATTGACCTTAATTTGATGCTTCAATTTCTCGCACTTGAACATAAGCTCTATCACCATTATGATCACATAACTCTTTTCTCTTTTGAGCTTAAATATGGCTTGCAACAAGGAGGGAATGTCATTTAGTTTTTAAGGGGCTTGGACTACTCTTGATGCCTATCCTAATCTTGTGAGAAATGTTTGACAAAAGGATATGATAATGTTTCAACCGCTCTAAGTAATGTGAGACATGAGTCTTTGGTATTCAATAACGAGATATTTGAAAATATATATCCTAAGAAAAAGAGTGTAAGGCTAGATTGCAGGGTATGCAACATTTCTTGGAGCGAGTTGATTATATTTTTCTTTTCATTCTTCAACGATAGATTTTGCTTAAATACGAGAAAGTCTAATTTCAAGAGGAAACTCTTTGGTTCTAAATATCTAAAGAGAAGTGGATTCTCTTGGGGAGTCATAATACATCCTTATTTTTCTTGCTCAAATTTTTATTTGGAGGAAAAATAAATAAAACTCGTGCACTTCAACTCATGTACGATGAGTAGCGTATGATTAATAAGGTTTGTAAAGAGAAGGCATTGCATTTCTTCGAGTATCTCTTTTGTACTAGAGATCAACTTACTTTGACCATGATGATGAAGAACCCTACTCCATAAAGGATGGATCATTACAATTTGTTTCTCCAAGGGTTGATTATAAAGGAGATTCATCAAGATCTAATGAGAATGAAATCCTATAAAGCTACGGGTTTGAATGGTTTTCAACCAATATTTTTCACAATGCTTCGGGAGGATATTGGTGATGATGTTAGGCTTTTTGTGAAGAATGCCTTTGAGCAAGGGTATATGGATTCTCAATCTATAGAATCTTTGATGATTCTTATTCTTAAAAAGGACAATCTGTGTACCTTTAAGGAGTTTAAACCTATTAGCATATGCAATGTGGCTTGTAAGCTTGAGTCCAAATTTCTTGTTAATAGGATTGTGTCCTTGATCAGTGCATATGTTTCTAGTTTTGTACTGTGATATTGTGAAAGCTCTTTATAGCCTAGATTAATTTTTTTAACATGTTTCTAAACTTTGGGTTGTAATTAAGTTTTAATGTTATTATTTGCATATTGATCATTTCTCGTTTTGCAAGTCATAACTTGAACTCTGGATATCATATTGATGCATGTGGGTAGGAGTTAGAAAGCTAAAAATCAGAGTTACAACTTTTATGTTGTCACAAAAGCTGCATATTTCGTGATCTAGGCTTTTTGTAATAATTTTTAGTATCGGCCCAATTGCTTTTAGAGCCCAATTGTAAGTACTATATATAATTTTTTTAGGGGGGTTTGGTCTCGCTTTTTAGAAAGAGAATACATATACTTAAAGTTCTCTTGTTTTCTTATTTTTGGATAAATAGAATATTTTTTATGGAAGGCTAATTTCTCAAATTAATTCATTGCTTTGGAATTTCATCAAGACCGTGAGGTTTATTTTATAAAGTTAATTTCTCATATTAATTCTATTTCTTTTTTATTATATTATATTGTTATTCTGATTATTTAATTTGAATTTCAATAGGATTCGTAAAATTAGTTTGACGTAATTCGGTTTCTAAATAAAATAAATTTTAGTTTTTTGATATTTGATCGTTAACTATAATACATTGATTATTGTGATGTTTAATCGAGTCAAAGAAACAAAATTCAAGTTGATTATGTTTGTTTGATCAATTCTATAGTAAAAAAGGAATAAAGTCACAATTTAGAAATTGAATCCGTTGATAGAATCTCTGATAGATCTGAAACTCTTTGAATATATAGATTAATCGTTCCAACGTAATTGTAATTTGTTTTCTTAATTCGTTTATTACTCGTATTTGAGCTATGTGTGATAGAAGATCGGTGCTATGTTGAATGATATTGTTATCCCCCTCCAAAGCAAATTTACTCCCAAGTAAAGGCACAATGTACAATACTATAATTCTTCAAAAATTTATTCATCATATGTTGAAGTACATTGAACAAACTTATGATAGAGTTCATTGAAATTTCCTTCGTGATACACTATAATTATTTGGTTTTCGACTACAATTACTTCCTTGATCATGAGACGCATCTCAATAACCTTTATGTCTCTATTTTGGAATTAGGGTAGAATGAATTAGTTTAGCCTATTTTTGGTCTCCACCAAGGAGATCCTTTGTCACCATATCTCTTTGTTATCTTCATAGAGATATTAGATCACCTAATTATTCAAGCGGTTAACGAGGGAGATTGATTTTTTTAACATGTTTCTAAACTTTTTAAAAAGAGAATACATATACTTAGAATTCTCTTGTTTTCTTATTTTTGGATAAATAGAATATTTTTTATGGAAGGCTAATTTCTCAAATTAATTCATTGTTTTAGAATTTTATCAAGACCTTGAGGTTTATTTTATAATGTTAATTTCTCATATTAATTCTATTTCTTTTTTATTATATTATATTGTTATTCTGATTATTTAATTTGAATCTCAATAGGATTCGTAAAATTAGTTTGACATAATTCGATTTCTAAATTAAATAAATTTTAGTTTTTTGATATTTCATCGTTAACTATAATACATTGATTATTGTGATGTTTAATCGAGTCAAAGAAACAAAATTCACATAGAGTTGATTATGTTTGTTTGATCAATTTTATAGTAAAAAAGGAATAAAGTTACAATTTAGAAATTGAATCCGTTGATACCATTGTATAACATGAAAATTCATTGGTTCCTCCCAAATGCTTGTGCCAAGCTTGATAAAATAGTCATGACTTTTATTCGACGTGGTTTTAATGGCAAATCCATGCATATGATAAATTGGAAAAAAGTTTCTCCTCCTAAAAAGGTGGGAGGTTTGGAGATTCACACTTCACATTTCAAAATATGGCTTTGTTAGATAAGCTTGTATGGAGCCATATACAAGAGGAGAAAATATTTGGAAATATTTTTTGGGTCCCACAAGTACCTAATAGAGGGTGAGCTTTTATTAGATAAAATGACTTCTGATTCAGCCACTTGGATGGTTATGTTGAAAACATTAAACCTTCTGAATTAGGGTTTTACTATTAAAATAGAGGATGGTGATACTAATATTTGGTTCAAACTGTTGGACTTAAGTCCCCTTAATCCTAATTTTGACATAAATAACAAACATACAATGTTCATACATCATGTGATAAATCTAACATTTTAACTGAGTAAGATTTCAGGAACAACAACTCAACCCTACATACTTGAGACAATCGCTTGGAACTCAAGTAATCAACAAAAGTTGGAATATTTATTGAGCAAATCGATTAGGAAATCGATTATGTAAAAGGGTTGTATGAAAATGTGTAGTCTGTGATTACACAATCGATTAGGCAATCGACTGGCACAATCATTGATAAAAATTGTGCAAGTCAGAGGCAAGCCTTTTAGCACGCTAATCGACTGGCACATCGATTGTTCAAATCACAAAGACTAAAACTGATTGGATACATCGATTGACACATCGATTGTGCAAGTCACAGGGCCAAGCCATTTAATACGCTAATCGATTGGCCAATCGATTTCGTAAATAAGATTTCATAAGGAACATGGTCTGTGACAAACACAATCGATTGGACAATCCATTGTGAAAAAAAAAATTCAATTGAAACAAGTTTGGTATCAATCGATTGAAATGAACAAACTGGTAAAATCACTCTTTTCAGAAACATA
The DNA here is from genome assembly GCF_000331145.2 of Cicer arietinum. Lineage (NCBI taxonomy): Eukaryota > Viridiplantae > Streptophyta > Magnoliopsida > Fabales > Fabaceae > Cicer > Cicer arietinum. The sequence goes on along the minus strand of NC_021161.2, from coordinate 11,868,685 downwards.
ACACTTAATCGATTGACACATTGATTTACTTGAAATAAGCTAAATCCTTGTTTTAAACCAACTCGATTGGCAAATCGATTGACACAAAAATTTGAGTTACAGGGAACACTCAGTATATGGCCAAATCGATTATGTGTATTAATGAATCGATTATGTGACTTAATGAATCGACTGAGTAATCGATTGTTTTGATCTCGTTGTTGGAACAAACCACCTGACATCGATTATGCAATCGATTCAAATTTAAACTACACATAATATTCTGAAAAGTGTATTAAAATAATCGATTAGGTAATCGATTAGTTTATGTAGTTTCAAGATTCAAGAAAAACAAGACCTGCGATAATCGATTGGGAAATCGATTGAGCCTGTTTTATTACATTAATGAATCGATTG
>NC_021161.2:11866494-11868158 GCF_000331145.2 Cicer arietinum | reverse complement strand
CAAATTCTGTATATCTTTTATATTTTCTGTAACAAAGATTTTGTAAAGAAAGAACTGATAAAAATCCAGTAGTGAATCTGGTAGTTATCTTCATTGTTGAGAGGGCTCATCAAGAAGAAGCTTTACTGTGATCTTGGAAGAGTTTGTAGAGAAACTCTGGGATACAGTGGTTGCCAAATAGAATAGAGAGAGAGTTTTAAGATTGATAGGCCGGGAGCGCTGGAACATCTGTAAAACACTCTAAAAGATTCTATTGAAAAGGCCGAAATCGTTTAATTTCGGGATTGGACATATGTCGTCAAATAGACGGCTGAACCAGTATAAAAATCTTGGTGCACTACTCTCTATCCCTTACTCTTTATTTCCATCTTGCATTGTATCATTGTATGATTGCATGATTAATCTTGATTGCATGCTTGTATCTTGATTAATTTGTAGAACAATTACTGTATATGCTGAACTAGTAATTAGTCAATACATGTAAGTGTGAACCTTCGCTTAGAAACAATTCCTTGGGACCGTGATTGATCATTAGTTTAATAAAAGTGTTCTTTTGTTAAATTGATTATCAATCTTGTTGCATTTTTTAAAAACCGTCATATACCTTTTTAGACAATAGAGGTCATATTTTACAACAATTGGCATCAAGAGCCTATCTTCTTTAGAGTAACTCTCATAGAAGTACATGGCCTCAATTGAATTTCTAGGAGAAGCTGCTTCCCTTGCAAGGCCCCCTGCCTTCAATGGAGCCGCATACATGTATTGGAAACATATGATGTTAATATTTCTAGAAGCTAGTGGTATTGATATTCTAGATGTTGTAGAAAATGGACCCTTCATACCTAAAATAGCTGGAACTGGTGATTCACTAATTCCTAAACCCAGATTTGACTGGTCTGAGGATGATAAGAAGAAAGTAGGATATAATGCTAAGGCTAAGAACATAATAACCTCTGCATTATCAGCTGATGAATTTTTCAGGGTCTCAAACTGCAAGACTGCTAAAGAGATGTGGGACACTCTTCAACAAACACATGAAGGAACTACTGATGTGAAAAGGGCCAGAACAAATACTCTCATGCATGAGTACGAACTGTTTAGCATGAAGAAAGATGAATCCATTAATGACATGCAGACAAAATTTACTCACATAGTCAACAACCTAAATGTTCTAGGTAAGGAGATTGACAATGATCAGCAAATCATCAAGGTGATGAGGTGTTTAACTAGAGAATGGTAGCCAAAGATCATTGCCATTGCAGAATCAAAAGATCTTAGCAGCCTGTCTATTGCAACACTGTTTGGAAAACTAAGAGAGCACGAGATGGAGCTTCATAGACTGAGTGAAGCTGAACAGACTGACAGGAAAAGAAAAGAACTGTCTTTGAAAGCCCAAACGCACCAATCAAAGTCTGAACAAGAAAGCTGCTCATATGAGTCAATCAGTGAGACTGACGAAGAGCCTGGGATTGGTTTACTTGTCAAAAAGTTTAAAAAATTTCTGAAAAAGAAAGACAACAAGTTCAGAAAGCCATCAAGTTCTAAGACTAGTGACAGCAAGACAATCACCTGTTATGAGTGTGGTAAAACAGGCCATATAAAGTCTGAGTGTTACAAGTTGCAAAACAAAAATAGAGCTACAAAAACTAAAGGCAAGGAACCAA
>NC_021161.2:11861916-11863974 GCF_000331145.2 Cicer arietinum | reverse complement strand
CACCTATTGGATGCACAAGATTGGTTAAAAACCCTAGTTGGACAAGAATAAGTGTAGGAAGGACGAAAATGACCTTAATGTTCATCCAATGACACAAACACACCTATTGGATGCACAAGATTTGTTAAACTCCCTTGTGTCTTGGTTTAGCAAGAAACAAACCAGCATTGCACTATCAACAACTGAAGCTTAATACATTGCAGGTTGAAGCTGCTGTGCACAGATCCTTTGGATGAAACAACACTTATCTAATTTTGGTGTTGATTTAGGGACTGTACCTATCTTGTGTGATTACACAAGTGCAATAAGCATTACTAAGAATCCAATGATGCATTCTAGAACCAAGCATATAGAGATAAGACATCATTTTATAAGGGACCAATTTCAAAATGGGATCATTAAACTTGAATATGTCAATACAGCTGATCAGCTGGCTGACATCTTTACCAAAGCTTTGCCCAGAGAAAGCTTGCTTCATATTAGGATGAAACTAGGGATCTTAGATCCTAGTGAGATCTGACCTATCTTGTGTGATAACACAAGTGCAATAAGCATTACTAAGAATCCAGTGATGCATTCTAGAACCAAGCACATAGAGGTAAGGCATCACTTTATAAGGGACCAATTTCAAAATGGGATCATTAAGCTTGAATATGTCAATACAGCGGATCAGCTGGCTGACATCTTTACCAAAGCTTTACCCAGAGAATGCTTCCTTCATATTAGGATGAAACTAGGGATCTTAGATCCTAGTGAGATCTGATCTTTGTACCAAATCACAGGTAGCTTCTGGTGCTTGAACTTTTCCTATTCCAATCGATTGGATAATCGATAGGCAGCTTGGTATATAGTTTATAGAATCGATTGAAACATCGATTGCGTTGGCCCCAGACTTCAAAACTGGAACGTTTTCCAGACTCTAGCCCGAGCGTCGATTTGGAAATCGACTAGTTCAGTATTTCATATTCTCCACTTTATCGAAATCGATTTGGACATCGATTGCGTAAATAAAGGAAATCGATTTGGGAATCGATTCACGTTATGACCGTTGTGAATTACTTTTACTAGCCGTTGGATGCAAGTACTACTAAATCCATTGTGCTTCCCCAACAACGGTAACATAATCGATTTGGACATCGATTGTCGCGTATGAAGGTTTAAAAAGGAACAGTTACCAATCGATTTCTTCTCAACTTTTTTCCAGAATTTCTCAAATCTCTCTGCTATTTCTCAATACTCTGTTTTTCCCAACCATCCTTGATTTATCTCTGCATTCAAACACATAATCTCGACAATGGCTCGTGTTAAACAAACCCAACCAGAACTCCATCACCATCTTCATCTTCTAGTGGACGAACCCCTTCTCCCCCACCAACCATGTTAAAACGGGTTCCAATTCCTACCCACAAAATACTTGCCAAAGACAAAGGCAAAGCAGCTGCTGTTGATCAAGGAAAATCAAAGAAACGAAAGGAGCCCCCTACTGAGAAGCTCATGGTTGATGCTATGAAGGAGGTTACTCAGAAAAAGAAGAAAACGGTTTCTTCTCCTCCTCCAAAGAAAGCTCCTTCGTCCAAAGATAAAGCTGCAGAATTTGTTATCCCACCTGATTTTCTAAAAAGAAAAATCCATGAGGCTAGGAATATGGATTTCTCCTATTTTGATTCAGATGGATTTACTTTCCAAGACCATTTGAGGTTTCATGGACTTGAAAACTTTCTCTCCTCTTCACTTGACACTTATCCGAAGTTAATAAGAGCATTCTATTCCACCATCAAGCTCACTGACAATGGCTTCAAGGCTGAAGTCAAAGGCAAGAGGATCTCCATGTCTTTTGAAGATTTCTCAAATCTGTCAGGACTGCCCTTCCATGGGAAATCAATTGATGGCAGTTCTGAGGCTGAAGTTGCGGATGAAGGTTGTGAAGTTTCTTTTGATAGACACACTGTTGTGAAGGACCTGATGGTTGAAGGCTTTGTCAAAACTATTTCGCTGCCGATTGGTCAAATGAAGGTCCATCATCGGATGCTTATGTACACATTAACCCGGATGCTGGTG
>NC_021161.2:11834143-11861470 GCF_000331145.2 Cicer arietinum | reverse complement strand
TGTGGGGACTGACCAAAGCGCTCAAGATGAGCTGGACATGGATAGTGTTGAAGCATATGATGGAAGCATCGCAAAGCAAGCTGGTGCTGCCCTATCCCCAGTTAATCACCAAGATTTTGAGACATTTCAAAATGTCACTTGTCGATGAAGAATCTTCAAAAACCACCCTTGTTTTTGGTGAATCAATTGTCAATCAAATGCAATTGAAAAGGGTGAATGGTATCTGGATAAGGCCCCTACCAAATGCTGAACCAGTTCAGCCTACTACACAACAAGTTGTTGAACCAGTAGCAGCCTCTCCTCAGTTCTTAGCAAAGCTGCTAGAGTTTATGGAAGCTCAGGCGGCTCACAACGCTAAGATGCAAGAGTCAAATGCTCGAATGGAAGCTGCTTTAAAGACACTCCAGGCATCTCTGAACTCAGTTGTTCAGAATGTTGATGCGATACAAGTTCATTTAGGCATTGAGCTATCTTTTGAAGATATTGCGGATATAGGCCGACAAGCAACAGAGGAACAAAATCCCACTACCCTAGATAGTTCTGAACCTCGCGTTGAGGAGACACCTGATGAGGGTAATACAGCGGTCTCTACCTCTCCCTTAGCTAATAGTGAGGAACAACCTAGTTTAGGTGATTAGGTTTTTAGGTTCTTTGTTGTGATGTAATGTCTTGTTATTGATGTACTATTTTCTTCAATATATGAAAAATTAGCACGTTTATTCAATTGTTCTCGGATCTATATTGCCATAATCTGTTTAATCTGCATATGTTTTTTTTGCTCTAATACTCTGTTTTTTTGTTTGCTCTGACACCATAATTTTCCCCAGTGCTTATGTTTACTGACATAGGGGGAGAAATTTTTTTTTGCTACTCTCTCCTTTTACTGCTTTTTGCATTAACTGACAAAGGGGGAGATAAATTATAACTTGCGGTAACTTTTACATGCTACTTGTGTTGTTTCTGTACTGGAATTAAATTTTACTACTACTGCTGCCACAAATTGCTGCTCTGATGACTACTTAAATTACTCAGATATTGGTAAATAATATTGGTACTTATGCTCTGATATTATGCTCTGTTACCGGTACCTATATTGGTAAATTCCTTGAAATGCTAAACTTAAGTTAAAATTGTATGCTTGTCACTTATGCAAAAAGGGGGAGATTGTTGGACTTAAGTCCCCTTAATCCTAATTTTGACATAATTAACAAACATACAATGTTCATACATCATGTGATAAATCTAACATTTTAACTGAGTAAGATTTCAGGAATAACAACTCAACCCTACATACTTGAGACAATCGCTTGGAACTCAAGGAATCAACAAAAGTTGGAATACTTACTGAGCAAATCGATTAGGAAATCGATTCTGTAAAAGGGTTGTATGAAAATGTGTAGTCTGTGATTACACAATCGATTAGGCAATCGACTGGCACAATCATTGATAAAAATTGTGCAAGTTAGAGGCAAGCCTTTTAGCACGCTAATCGACTGGCACATCGATTGTTCAAATCACAAAGACTAAAACTTCTTGGATACATCAATTGTGCAAGTCACAGAGCCAAGCCATTTAATACGCTAATCGATTGGCCAATCGATTTCGTAAATAAGATTTCATAAGGAACATGGTCTGTGACAAACACAATCGATTGGACAATCCATTGTGAAAAAAAAATTAATTGAAACAAGTTTGGTATCAATCGATTAGGCAATCGATTGAAATGAACAAGCTGGTAAAATCACTCATTTCAGAAACATAACACTTAATCGATTGGCACATTGATTTACTTGAAATAAGCTAAATCCCTGTTTTAAACCAACTCGATTGGCAAATCGATTGACACAAAAATTTGAGTTACAAGGAACACTCAGTATATGGCCAAATCGATTATGTGTATTAATGAATCGATTATGTGACTTAATGAATCGACTGAGTAATCGATTGTTTTGATCTCGTTGTTGGAACAAAACACCTTAAATCGATTATGCAATCGATTCAAATATAAACTACACATAATCTTCTGAAAAGTGTATTAAAATAATCGATTAGGTAATCGATTAGTTTATGTAGTTTCAAGATTCAAGAAAAACAAGACTTGCGATAATCGATTGGGGAATCGATTGAGCCTGTTTTATTACATTAATGAATCGATTGAGAAATCGATTTATATGTTGTTTTTCAGAAACTATATAAATGGTTTTCAATCACTTTCTCAAAAAGACTTTGATAACACTTTAAACAATTTTCTCTCACATTTGAATAACCTTTGATATTGCTTTTTCAGACCCAGAACCAACGATTATTCATAATCAATAGAGAGCTGAAAAAGACCTCTTGAGAGAAAAAGAGAATGATCTCACAAACACTCAAATGGACAAACAACTTCTTGTGTGAGATTCATTGCAAGTGATTGAAACAAATTATGTATATCTTTTATATTTTCTGCAACAAAGATTTTGTAAAGAAAGAACTGATAAAAATCCAGTAGTGAAACTGGTAGTTATCTTCATTGTTGATAGGGCTCATCAAGAAGAAGCAAATCCAGTAGTGAAACTGGTAGTTATCTTCATTGTTGATAGGGCTCATCAAGAAGAAGCTTTACTGTGATATTGGAAGAGTTTGTAGAGAAACTCTGGGATATAGTGGTTGCCAAATAGAATAGAGAGAGAGCTTTAAGATTGATAGGCCGAGAGCGCTGGAACATCTGTAAAACACTCTAAAAGATTCTATTGAAAAGGCCGAAATCGTTTAATTTCGGGACTGGACGTAGTTCGTCAGATAGACGGCTGAACCAGTATAAAAATCGTGGTGCACTACTCTCTATCCCTTACTCTTTATTTCCATCTTGCATTGTATCATTGTATGATTGTATAATTAATCTTGATCGCATGTTTGTATCTTGATTAATTTGTAGAACAATTACTGTATATGCTGAACTAGTAATTAGTCAATACATGTAAGTGTGAACCTTCGCTTAGAAACAATTCCTTGGGACCGTGATTGATCATTAGTTTAATAAAAGTGTTCTTTTGTTAAATTGATTATCAATCTTGTTGCATTTTTTAAAAATCGTCATATACCTTTTTAGACAATAGAGGTCATATTTTACAACACAAACCATAGGTTACTACATGACCCTTGTGCGACACCATTCATAACATTGCATCAGATTGATCTATGGTTGAAAATTAGAGACATGTGGGAAAATGATATATGCAAGATCAATGACATCACTGCTGCTCTTTCACGTGTGACTGTTACGACAAATTAAGGATATGGATCCATGTTTTGTTGATTCTATTGATGACATATGAGAGTCGAAGGCATGCTTGGATGGGGAATACTTAACTAAGAGTAGGTGTCACTAGCTTCTCTCTTGTAGCATTACAATAAGCTCTCAAGATGTGGGGACTAGATTTGGAAACTACATATCTCGAATTGTGTTTAACACACTCCTCTTCTCATGTTGTTTTATTTTGTTGGATATGTGTTGGTGACAATTGTTGCGAGACTTTAATAGTGAAGTTGTTGATGAATATTATATGTAGCAAATTCCAAAGCGTGTTGTTACACTAGCCTTTAGGTTCGATTCACCCCCACCAATCAGATGCAAATAGGATAACCAGCGAATCCCCTTCAGGGTACTTTGGAAAATCTTAATATGATTTGCACTATCACACCAAAAATATCTTTCAATAGTATGTTACAAAAGAATGATTCATATTCTTCACTCATGCATTAGAGAATAATAAGATGACTTAGAATATAAGAATGGGTGAGAAAGTTGAATGACAATCTCTAAATTTTCGTGTTTTCATTTTGTCCAAAGTGACACTATTTATAGAAAAATAATGCCACTTGAGAAAGAGTTATAATTCTTGGTTCTACCATTTTGTTTCGCGAAGGGATATATGCATATAACGTTCAGTAATTTACTAAACCATTGCAATGGTCTGGTGGTTAATCAATGTCTCTTTTCGCGCAGGACCTGAGTTCAAATCCAATTGAACCAACATCTAGAACACAACCAATTGAACCAACAACTAAATCATGTCAATTACCACCAATTATACATACATATATTCATCAATATTTTGGAAATATCTCACATGTTCCATATAATGGTGAATGTGTCTCCTATGTGTCCCTTTTACAAGGTTGAGAAGGAAATTCTTTCTCATTGCTTATTTTGTACTCTTGAGCTAATGAGGTTTGAACTAAGTGTAGTTGCAGCAACATTCAAGATATCATAAACAACATCAGCTTTGTTAATATGCCTAAATTCCTTTTTATTGTAGTAGTAGATTGTGTGTGTAAACTCATTTGATCATGTTGAATCTCTAGACGTCAAGAGATAAATTCATTTTGGAAAGGACCCATCCAATGAGAATTTATGTTATAGCTATGGTGATTGCTTATGTACAAGTTGCTAAAAATGTTTTTGGTCATCATTATCTCATTTCCCCTCAACAAATTTGTGGGGTTTGTTGAAGAAATTGTGATACGAATATGATGGTTTTCAATGTTGATGGTAGTGTGTTAACTAATTTGGGGAAAGCGGGATTTGGAGGTTTGATGTGAAATAATAATGACGATTTTTAATTTTCCTTCTTTGGAAGTATGGATTAGTCGAATGTTCTCCATGCTAAACTTTAAGTACTTTTGGTTGGGGTTAAGTTGTGTTGGTAAGTAGGGTTTAGGATGATTAATTGCTTCTCGGTTTCACTTCACGTGATCCATCTGGTGACTATGAAAAATATTTGTCATCATCATTATAAAAATATGATGGAAGTTGTATGAGATTATATGAAGAAATATTAGATATTTTCCCTTTATTATACTCTTCATAAATCAAATGCTTGTGCAAATATTTTTGAGAAAATAAAAGTTAATAGCATAAATTCCTTGAGTGGTTGACGAGTTACCTTTTAATTTATCTTCCCCTCGTTTGGTTGATACCATGAGGGTCTTTTTAAAAACTTAAGAAATGTTTGATGTAGTTATAAATCATTACAAGCGACGGAGATACGCAATTTAAATAACGGAAAATCCATTATTTTAAAAAAGTATCTAAATAGATTTTTAATTTTTTAAAATTAAAAATTTGTTTGAATACATAATTTCGCAAAACTGTCTTTAAAAACTATTTTCTATTTTACTCTTTTTAAAAGGAAAAAATCAAAACATCTTAAATATGTGAGTTTATTTTTTCAAATAACATTTTTTCAAAATAATTACCGATATACTTTTTTTTGTGAAGAATATATTAAACTACTCTATGCGTAGAGAAAGAAAAAAGCCATCATTTACGATGGAGGCTTCTTAAAGGATACCTCCTTTTGACAAATGGACTTCATACTGTCCTTTTTTTTTTCATGAACCATTAAACAAAAAATAATAATATAAATCATTAAAATCCATTAAAAGAAAAAAACAACAAAATTTCATAAATTGATTAGAATTATCCGTAATGTTTGGACAATATTTTCGAATATGACCAATTAACTGATATAGTAAGTATTTTTTGACACTTTTTCTCTAACGTTCATTTCAGTTCTAATATAGATACTATTTAGACAATCTTTTTTAGTTCTCTGGATTTTAGAATTGTTATACACTATTCCATATTCATATGGAGGTCAATATCATTCATTTGGTATAAGTGAAAACTCTTATTTGTAGATTTTGAATATATTAACAATTTTATATACATGTAGTTATGACCTGTGAACAAGGCATTTGATGCCACCTACGACATTAATTTAATCGCAATATTTCTAAAAAATTTATTGTTTTTATGAATTTTAATGAATTATATTATTATATTATTTTTTTCGTTAAATGGTTCATATAAAAAGCAAAAAATAAAATTTATTAGTATAAAGTCCCTCTTTCTAAAATAGCATGAAGTCAACATTGAAAAATAAATGTCCACTAGAATGTCTATAATGCAAACAACGAATTTCTCTCAAGCATTGCTATTTGTTTTCATTTTTTTTTTTTACTTTCTAAAAATTCTATCTCCTCTTTAGTCATTAAAATATTTTTATTTAGACATTCTCCAAATATTTATTACTATAACTAATACTCCCTTCATCCCAAAATATAAATATATGACAAATTTTACTTTTATTAAAAAAAGTTAATAGTGTATTTATTTACATAATAAAATGACTAAAATGTTATTTGTGTGCAAATTAGTAGTATTAATTAAGATTATTTTTTTAAAAATTAATAATAAATACATCTAATAATTGAAAACTGATTTATATTTAGTAACAAATTTTTATTAACATATGCTTATAATTAGGGACAGAGAATAAATTTCAATTTTTTTACGAATATAAAAAAAATAAGTATAGCATTTAATGTCAATTTTATATATTGATATTGTTAAAAATATTTTTTATATATTAATATATTCAATTAGTAGTATTAATAAGAGATATATTTGAAGAAGAAAAAAATGCATCTAGCAACTTCAAAGAACCTTTATATTAGATAATTTTTTCTTAAAGAGAATTTACAATTATAGACAAATGTGATAACATTTTATTAAATTGTTTTACAATTTTAAAATTATTAAAATATCATCTCATCTTGAATTTAATAAAAAAATATATGTACTTCCGATCTCAATTATAAACAAAAGTATATATTTTACAATTCAAGAATTAGTGTAAAAATATATTGTGACACCCTAAACCCCAAAATAATATATATATATAATTTATATTATATTTTTATAAAATTTGCAGCAGATAAATAAAATTATGTTTCCAAGAAAATAAAAACTTTTATTTTTAACCCATGATAGCAGATAAACTTTTATGTTTCTCAAAAATCAAAAGGAACACTTTAAACTTATTTTCTCTATTAAAATAGTGTAATCTCAATAAGTTTGATTTAAGTATTATTACTTAATTTAATTTAAAAACTTACTAGTACTTCTTAGATATTCATACAAAAATTCGTTTCAAATTCAATAAGTAAAATACAATTTAAGCCCTTATTCCCGGTATCATCTATCAGAGGGTGGTTCCTCCCAAACTTGAACTTCAAGATTCATTAACCTGTAATAACTGCGATTTCCCAAACGCATGACCAAGCCAGTCAAACACAAACAACGAAGGAGGTGAGTTTTGAAATCATGATGACAATATAATACAAGTAAGAAGAACACGCAAACAATCATAATAGAACCATATCACTACACAAACATTCTATCAAAAAAATATCACATTAAAAAGTCAAAATCACTCAAGGAAAATTAATAAATTTCACTATAACATCAAATCATCTAAGAGAAATTATCACCACCCATGATACATATTAATCACAACAAAACAATCAATAAAATGCAATGCTATGCATGAGCTTAAACTCAACTTCACAATGTGGTACTATTCTAACTCTGAATTACTTGGTTAGGAGGTTTGATACTATGTTACCATATCAGTGGACAGACAATTAAAATTGGTTCTGTCCTCATAGATCCCTCAACTCAACCTGATACACATATACGTGATTGTCGAGGTAAACGTGTATTGTGTGGTAGCTCCCGACATTTGGAGTGCTACCTCCAAGTCACCTAGGAATTCCCCACTCGAATACCTCCAATGTCTAACAATCTTACCTTAAGGCTCGACAGCAGACCGTCACGATCAGGATCATTCAGTTGTACTTCCCCGGAATCACTATGCTTGTCAGGCTCTACCTATATGATGACAAAATAATCTTCACTTCACAAATTCTCAATATTTATTTTCTCCCCTCGTTGGCCTATGATACTCCATTAAGACCGTCATCTCAAACACAAATTGGAATCAGAATTATTTCATCAACTATGGAGTTACTTCAATATTCTCATCACAAATTCACAACATCACTATCATTAATTATATCTCATCACATAAATTCATCACAAATTTATAGCATCACTATCATCAATCATACATCATCACATAGATTTGTCACAAATTTATAACATTATTATTATTATTAATTATACATCATCATAATCGCATAAACTTATTAAAATGAATTCACTTTTTATTATCACATCACATAAACACGTCTAATCAAACATATACATAAAATTTATTCGACATCCAATATCTCACATTTAATAAATTACTCACAATAATATCAAATATCTCACATTTAATAAAAATAAATCAAACATCACAATCATATCAAACATCACATATTTAACGAAGTTAAATCAATCAACACCTTATAAATATTTATATTCCATATTTTAATCTCACAATTTTCATATTTTAACATTAATTAATTTATCACTCAAAGGGCTACTGCAGTATGTAGCGAGTCCCGAATGAATCGTTGGAAAATACGATTTTCCTGTTCATCTCACATTATATTATTATACTCATGAATTCAAACGCTCTCTCACCACTTACCTTATTTCGACGCTTTTAAACACGAGTACAATTCCACGAACAAATAATCTATGTTTTTTGACTTTTGTCCTTCAATCGATCTAACTCAACAATTTATAGGTAAACGTCAAAAATAAATTATGATAAAATACTCTAAAAACTAAATTTCAAAATTCGGCCAAGTAAAATTACCATAAATTAGAAAATCAATCAATTGATAATATAGCCACTTTTTCACACGATCGTTTTGGCGTTGGTTTCACTCAAATCGGACTTACGGTGAAGATCAAAGAGTATATGTGAAAATAGATAATAAAAGTAGATCATAGAGTATATGTGGATAATATAGATACTACTATTTTTTTTTAAAATAGATCAAAGAGTAAAATATAATATTTATTATTTATATCTCTCATGTAATCTAATATTTATAAAACTAGCACATCATAAAAATCACCTATATAACGAAAATTAGTCAGAAAATTTATCATCATATATTCTAAAATAATTTTAACATTAAATTAATTATTTAAAATCGTACTTAACTAATAAAATAATTTATTATAAAATTTAGGGTGTTATATATAACTTACTTTTAAATATGGTCATTAAATGCATATAAATTAGTTAACTTTGACTTATATTTGAAGACTTGAAGTCAACTAATACATACCATTTTTTTTTTTACTTATAATTAAGAGGCCATATGGAGTATATTCGATGATTTTAAATATAAGCAATTTTAGTTACTTTCACTATTATTAATGATTAATGATGTAAGTGTGAAAATTGAAAGTAGTAAAGGTTGGTTCAGGGTGATAAGAAATTGATTCACACCTCACAAGATCACGGGTTCAACTCCATTGTTGGTGATGATATTTTTTATATGTGATTTGTAAATATGCAGTTGCAACTCATTGAATTTTGAGAATACACTAACTCAAATAACATTCTGAAATCCAACTCATTTAAATTTTTTAATCAAAAACATTTATATAGATATAAAAAATTAACAAATTTTTGAAAAAGTAGTTAAACTATTGAATTTATGAAGATTGTAATTTTTTCTATCAATTAATTTTAAATAAATTAAATTAAAATAAAGAGGTTATTTAATATAATTAAATTAAATTATAAAGACCTGTTGGAGTATTTTCACTCTTTAAATATTTTTTGTCAATGAATCAATTGTGTATTAATTATAAATACTTGAAAATTGAATTATTAATTATATTAAATATTTTATTTGTACTATTCTTTTTTGTCTTTATTTTACATTATTTGAATTATTATATTTTTTTCACTCTTTAAATATTTTTTGTCAATGAATCAATTGTGTATTAATTATAAATACTTGAAAATTGAATTATTAATTATATTAAATATTTTATTTGTACTATTCTTTTTTGTCTTTATTTTACATTAGTTGAATTACTATATTTCCAAGAATATATCATAGTCTTTTTTTACTTTTTATTGTTAAATATAATAAAATAGATTTAAAAAATCAAATTGTCAAATAGGTTTTTTATTTTGATCTTTAAAATTATTTTAAAAAATTAAATTATCAACTGTTTTTCTCTTCTTTTCTTCTCCGAAACAATTTTCAAAAATTACATGACCAAACCGATTTTGTTTTTATTCTCTTTCTAAAAACTAATTTTTAAAATGATTTTCAGAAACTATATAAAAAGTAGAAATGTTTCAAAACTATATAATAATCTAATTTTTTCTCACTTTTCTCTTTCTTTTCCTTTTTTCATATGTAACAAAAAGAGAATTAAAAGGGCGAACTTTATAGATTTATGAAAAATTGAAAATGTATTTAATTTTAAGAGAAATCTATTTATTTTTTTATTTATATTCTTATTAGTGTGTAGTCCGTATCAAAGTAGATGATGTATAATCGTCTAAAACATGTTATTAATTAAAGTTAAATATTTTACTGCTTGACCACGATTCTTTGATATGCCACGGAGAGCTACTTAGTATCCTTGCAAGGGTAAACCTTTATAATTTTAAAGATAACTGATCACTCATATATTATTGATCAACAACTTTTCTTTTTAGTTATTTAACAATTATTCAAGTGTCTAGATGGAAAAGAAGATGGTATTGTCTTTCTCTAAAATTCAAAAATTTAGGCTTGTTTGATTGTATTTTTTTTTTTAGTTCTTAAAAATTATTTTATAAACTAATTTTAAAATTTTTTAAAAAAAATATGTTTGACAACTCAATTTTTGAAAATTATTTTAGAGATTAAAAAGGAAAATTCTTGTTTAGTAAATTTGTTGTTAGAATATAATTTTAAAACTCCAAAATAAGCAAATTTGTTTTGTTATCCATATATTTACAAGAACTTGACAATTTGTTGAATTAATAACTTCATCATAATTTATTAAAGTGAGATATAATATTTTGAGAATAATATACATAATATTAATTAAATGGTAGCAGAAAAAATAAATTCTGAATTTTATATAAAAAATTGGAGATTATATTTATTTTGAAACAATTTTCTTTTACTAAAATGTGACTTATGAGATGAATGCAGTATATTTTTTTTATGAAATAAAATATAGTTTTAAAAGAGATCAATAATCATACACTAAAATTGTGTAATTAATTTATTAAGGCATCTATATATATAATTAATTTATTAAGACATCTATATATATAATCAATTTATCAAGACATCTATATATAACTCGATACAAGTTAAATTTAGCTTTAATTATATAAAACTCAATTTAGTTGGAATTTTTAATTTTAATTTTAATTATTTTAGTTGATGATCTATTTATTTACTTGTTTCTTCATTATTTTACACATTTCAAATAAGGTACTACAAGAACAAACATAATTTTAAATGGTAGAAAATTTTCGACCTCAAATTGGTCAAATTATGAATATGAAGCATAAGAACTTCTAAAATGAAAAAGTATCTATAGTAAATACTTTCTCGATATTGATACTTGTATCATATTTTTTTTTATTATTAGTGATTTTCTTATTTATTAATATAATATTATTTATGATTAACCATACTCAATGTGTGATTTTTTAACCTCTTATTATGATTGTGTACTGTGAATTGCAAAATTTAACTCTTTTATTTAGATTAGATAAAAAAAATTCATATTCTTACCTTAATTTTTTTATAAAATACCATAATATGTACCCGTATTGGTAGCGTATCTGTACTCATGTTTCATAAAATTTTGATAGTTAGAGTTAAGAAAATATCACTTGAATATAAATTAACCTTTTATTTTTTGTAGAATCATTTAGGAGTTCTTAGATATGCATTTGATTTCTAAATAAATTCAATGAACATATCTTAGTAAATTGTCAGCACATTAAGATATATTTCTAAATTTAATTAAATTAATTATATATTTGAATTATATCTAAATAATATGAAATAATTCAGTGAAAAAACAATTTAAAAATATATAGAAATTGTAAAATAAATTAATTGGAAAAACATTGTGTGAAATAAATTGTTTGTTGGAAATTTTTATTTTTCAAATAGCACATTATTTATTTTATCACATCTATTCAACTACATTCATTTTAATATATTTTTTTTATCTTCAATTTAATGTATTTTGTTTGATGTTATTAATATAATTTACTATCTATTTAAATTATAATCATTTTTATTTTTATTAATTTTTATTCATTAGACGGAGAGAAAAAATAAGAGGAAGTTGTTAACAAAATAGAATTAAGTTGCTAATTTATCTACAAAATAGGAGGAAGTTGTTAAAATAATATAACATGTTATTTATTTTGTCACATCTACTCAACCGTATTTTTTTTTCAATTTAAATAACGTGACATATGATACGATAATGTAAATGATTAACACTCATGAAATTGAAATAAAATGTAGTAAAAATTTAGCTTTCAATTTCGGAAGTTTTTCATATTTTTAATTTAATTAATGACATATAAATAATTAATGCATCTAGATGATTTTATATCATAATATCACGTCATTAAAAATATGTCAATTCTGCATTTTTTAGTTCAAAAATTTGAAAGATAGACCAAAATTAATAATAATAGATTGACTAAAATTATAATTAAATCATTTAATTAATAGAATTTTGTTTTTTAAAATATTTTTATAAATTTTAATTTATTAAATTTGTCATTATTCAATTGTTAAAATGAATAAATTTTTTTTAAAATATCGTACATAGTTGCATCTCCGAGATGCGAACTCCAACTGCGTCAAATTTTTTTTTCATGGTCGCAGGACGGGAATGCGACTTCATGAAGAAGAAAAAAAGTATAGCATTTTGATATATATCTTTCAATGTGGGGTATTTTGGTGACAAAAAAAGACGATTTAAATAAATTATCCTGAAATGTAACAATGTCCATTTTTATTTTATTTTAAAAACTATAAATTAAAAGGTAAAATTGCTTTAAGCAGTTTTGCTTTTTTAGTCTCTAAAATAAGAAAATAAAAATCAGTTTTCAAAAGTATTATTTATAAAATGGTTAATTAAACAGTGGTTTTAAATTTTTGAAAATTAAAAAAGAGATTATATATTTAGTCATTTAGACTAGTTTATTTATATTGGTCAAGGGTCATTTTGAAAATAGTTGAATGGGTGCAATGTAACTGATCCACACTGTTTTTGGGCTAACAAATCCCTCACGGATTGTCCAAAAAACAAAAACAAGTTTTGTTTGAAAACCCTAAGCCAACAAAAATAATAAAACGTCTCTATTTTTTCCCTTTTGTAGCGCAATAATAATAATTATAATAATAATAAATCAGAATAATCACTACATTACATTGAATCAAATAATTTCATATACATTACGAATTATTTTTCTCTGAACAAAATTTGAGATGAGTAGTGGCGGAGGAGCTGCAAAACCCAAAGAGGAGGAACAAGATGGCATGTCTGTTCACTCTCCCTGCAAACCTCCTCCTTCCTCTGCTTCCTCTCTCCCCAAGGTCTCTCTCTCTCTTTAACTTTTAATTTTAATTTGATTATTTTTTAATTTGAATTTGACTTATGATCGCGTTGATTGATAGGAACAAGCGCAAGTTGAATTGGAGCTGAGACTGTTGGAAGCTCTTGAAATTTATCCTCCGATCAAACTTCAAGGTGCTTTCACTCTGTATATGTTTTTCTTTTAATCTTTAATTTAACCTTTTTATCTGCATAAATAAATAAAAATATATGTTTAATTGCACTTTCGAACCCTATTTTATGATTTTATCACACTCACTATTATTCCCCGTTTTAAAATTGAACTTTGTGACCCCTCAGTTATCACATTGATTGCAGTTTTGGTCCCAACATACATTTTTTACTCCTTAAAAGTAAATGTTGGTCCCAAAACCGATGATTTATTGCCCAATCGTAAAATTGAAGAGAAAATGCCGCATTTAGGGCAAAATAATCAACCTTTTTTAGGCTAAAATCACCATTTCTGGTCGAAGTTATGAGTTGGCACCAAAATTGCAACAAATATATAATCTAGGGACAAAATATTCGATCAAATATATAATCTAGGGACAAAATATTCGATTTTAAAATAAGAGGACTATTTTCATGAGTGTTATAAGATAGGGACTATAAATGCATTTAAACATACAAATATTTGATACTACTTCGTCCCTTTATATAAGATCTTGTAAAAATTTGTTGTCCCTTTTTAGAATTCTCTTTCCAAACTACAAGATGCATTAATTAATTTTTTCGCAAAAATACCCATAAGTATACAGAGAGATTAAAAGACAAACCATTTCTCTCTCTTAATAATTGAATGATAATCTTGAAAAGAGGATGTAAATTATTAACAAATTTGATGTAAAAATTACTTTTATTAATTATTGTGCATTGATCTAGAGAATCTTACATATAATAAGGGGATAATACTTAATTTAATCTCAAGTATATTGCTTTGTTGGTGAGTTAAGGGGCACGAAAGGAGTTTTAAGCATGTGGTTCAGAGTTCGAACCTTAGAAACTAACATTATTATTAATTTACTAACATTTTCTAATAAAAGGAAAAAAAATATGATACTGAATTGTGCATGAATATCTGATATCTTTTGGCTTATGTAAAGTTGACACTTGCGTCCTATAGGGAGTGGGGACAATGTATTTTGGCCCATGTATGCTCCCCTAGCCCTTTTTATCATATGGTTTAAATTACATAAGACTGTCCTAATTGATTAAACTTATTTTCATATATGAACCCATCACATGCGATCACCGCTTGTTTCTGTTATTTGATACTGTTAATTTCATTTTTTACAAACAGTAGTTATGCTAAGACGGATTATCACTTTATTCTTGTAAAGCTTTCCTTTGTCAGATTGTTTAAGACTAGTCATAAGAGACCATGATTCATAATTTTTTTCTTGGATGAAAAATTCATCAAGTTTTATGCTTACGATTAATATCCGTTTCATGAAGGAATACATCGCCACTTTGTCCTTTATGGTCTGATGGAATTTCTAAGAAAGAGGTTTGTTTTTCTCTCCACTTTTAAGCTAGTCTTGCATATTCGGTTACAAAAGGCCCTAATGTACCAGATATCTATATTCTGATATATATGATCTTCACTCAGTTTTGACAGACACTTCTCTTCTGAGGAGGTTCTTCAATTGCTCGATCGGTTCTACAACTTAGAAATGATGGTATGCTATATCATTAAATTCCGATGCTCCTCATTCATTAAAACGTCTATCCCTCACATAACATGTTAGTTTGTGCTTTATGTTTTAACATAGTGCTTTCGATTTGTTTATCGTTCTACCTCAGAAAACAGATGATGAAGAGATCGAAATGCTTAACCATGAGGAAGATTTCAGCTTGCCCCAGAGCTACTTTGTCAAGGAAGAATCATGAGCAACAACTCTCGGGGTATATATATTTTCATTTGAATCACTCTCTACCCTCATTTTAGGTTAGATCATGTTTCAATGGTGTTTTGTTTTTATCGATTATCTGTAACATTGCGGTGGTTCTTATCACTTCCAATAATTGTGTCCTGAGTATAATACCCTCAGTTTGGGCTGCTTAAAATTGTGTTTGACTGCAGTGATTTGGGTATAATGCATTAAGACTTCGGGGTATATTATTATCTAATAAAAAAACAGATTATATTGGAATTCCAAATTTATTGGTAGGAATTTTTTTGGGTGATTAACACCTCTGCATCTAAAAGTTCATTATTTTATTTACATCCTACCACGAAGTCATTCCAATAAATTTGAATAGTTTTTTTGGTTTCTTATTTTTTTTTAAGATTTATTTTGGTTGTGAATTAAAATAAAAAATTTAATTTGGTCTTTTAATTTACTAACGAATCACCAATTTGGTCCTTTTCGTCATGTTTTAATCTTGTTGTGTCCTTTGAAGTGCCTCTTTTGTTAATTGGTTGATTTGAAATCTTGTTATCTCTAGCCACTTCCTCATTCTCTTTACTACAGTTGCCCTCGTGTTGGCAAAAAATACTGGAAACTAGACCCGTAAGTATAAGAATCATCATTTTTATTATTGTTAGTTGCAATTTTCAGTTTTTGGAGAGAACAAAAACCGTAAAATTTTATTTTTTAAAAAAACCATAAAATTTTTAATCCAAGTTCAGAAACCCTTCTAAAGTATGCTCGAAGTCTATGTAATGTCACATTAGATAACTATTTGTTGTTGTATACAGATTTCGTTTGCCGTGTATGGGGCATTACATGGTGTTACTTTGGGTGTTTGATTGAAGGAATCAAAGTGGTAAAATAGTAGCAATGTAAGGGACTAAATTAAAACTTTAAAGAAATGAGGATCAAAATAAAACTTAAAATAATGTGATAAAAAATCTAAATAAGCACGAACACGGGCGGAGACAGGTTAAAAATTATCAGACACGTTTTGGAAATAACGTAAGTACCAATGTCAATGTTATGTGTTATGTGTGCCACCACCTAAAATGTCTAGGAGAGTTTTCAAATTAAATTTCATTTATTTCCAATCAAATGGGTAGGAATAAAAATTAGAATTTAAGCATAAAATAAGTTCAACTTTCTTCTTAATAGTTTCTATCTAACAATAATTAACTATTTGCAAATAAATTTTGTTTTAAAATAATTTACATTTCCAATTTTTAAGATGATATTTATTATATTTTCTCCAATTGTATCCTCTATCATTTTTTTCCACAAATTTATATCCTCTAATTAATCATATACATACCACTAGAAGTTTAATATCTTTCTCTTTGTAATTAAATACACTACTACTTAATAAAGAAAATGTCACCAAAAGGTCCTAAACTTTAAAGCTGACTGCTCCTTTGTATATTAGGATTTGGATTTATTGCTATTACAGTACAGCACCAGCAAATTTGAACCGTTTAATCTTAAATTTAAATTGGAGTTGAGATTGTGAACCATTTAATCTTAAATTTAAATTGGGGTTGTGATTATGTAATCTTTTCAATTAACAATCTAGATGTAAAAACAGTATGAAAACTGCATGATTTCTAACACAAGCGATTTGGATCATATACATTAACATCTTGCATTTCTAAGCTATATCACTTAATTCCCTCAAAAAGAAAAAGCTATATCACTATCGTGCTATTTTTTAGCGCTATATTGTGTCTTAACTCTTAAACAGTGTTTGATCCTTATCGTTTCAAAGACAAAAAATAGAGGTTCACTTTATTAAAGAATTTTTTGATATCATACACAAAAATTCTTATATAAATAAACATTTTCTAAAGAGTACAAAAAAAAAATTATTTCAAGATTCTTTATTAAATAGTCTATAACAAAGGCAACAACAAATAAAAACTTATCTATACATCCAGACGTCTCTCTCGGTCTCCTGATCAAAACCGTTTACCAGCCTCTACCAACGTAATTACAACCTCCTCACTCACAACGAATCAAATTACTCCACGTGTAAAACTTTTCCCGCCAAGATCAAAACGAAACCATATCCACTGTAATAATAACAGAAACAAACTTCAATTTCAGATCAACGATGGCGTCCCTCACCGGCACCATCACCACACTGTTAACATTCTCTCTCCTCCTTTCTTTCTCATCCTCCCACCCTTCCTCAACCATTCTCGACGCCGCCGAAATCCTCTCCACCTCTGGTTTTGAAGCCATGGCTCTCAACCTCGAACTCGCTTCCCAAACTCTCCTTGCTCGCCGCCAATCTCGTTCCCTAACCGTTTTCTCTCCAACTAACTTCGCCTTCAACCAAATCCCTCAACTACCTCTCTCTCTCCTCCGTTACCATCTCCTCCCTCACGCTTTCTCTCTTCATAGCCTCCGATCTCTCCCTTTCGGTGCCAACATCGCCACTCTCCTCCCCGGTCACTCCCTCACCGTCACAACAAACTCTAACCGTAAACTATCCATCAACAACGTTACTGTTAATCCTACTCCTTTACTCGACGACGGTTATCTCGTTATTTTCCAAACCGAAAGCTTCTTCGATCCTTATTTTCAACTTCCTCGTCCTTCCTCCGGCGCTTGTTTTAGAAACAGCGGCGGAGGAGGTGGCGGCGGCGGGAAACGGCTAATCTCTGATGCATCGACGTTTTCTTTCAAGGAAGCTAGTTCTGCTTTGAGATCGAAAGGCTGTTCTATTATGGCGTCATTTCTCGAAATGCAATTTCTAGGTCTTAAAGAACGTCCTGATCAGGTGACGGTGTTTGCGCCGATTGATGAAGCTTTGATGAGCCAAATCGGAAACGTGACCGATCATTCCGTTATTCTTCGCCGGCACCTTGTTCCTTGTAAGATCATGTGGAGTGATTTGGTTAATTTGCAAGAAGGAACGTTGATTTGGACTTATCAGAGAGGATTCACGGTGAATGTTACTAAATCTAGCACTAACAGTGACTTGTTTTTGCTTAACAATGGAGTTCCGGTTGTTTTTCCTGATTTGTATAGCAGTGATTGGCTTGTCGTTCATGGACTCGGAGATATTCTTTTGGATCCTAAGGGAATAGAAGTTTCGGTTCAGGAAGATGCAGAATCTTCTTCATTGGAGTTTAATCACCATCACATTCATCATGGTGATCATCATCATTATGGTGCGCACAACCCAGCAGAACATTCTCACTTCTCCGTTTTTCATTAGGTCATTAATTCATTAATCATTACCATATTTGTTCTTGACATTTTCATTTTAGATTGTGAATTTAGTTGGTTCATCTTATTTCAGACTCGCAGGTAGGATGATATGGTAAATCGATTAGAAATAGAATATTCTGCTGTTAACCAATTAGCAAGCTATGGAGTTGTGTGCATGTTACTATTATCGCTGCTTTCAATTTGTTATAAGAATAGATAGATCACCTCAAAAGATTTTAACCATTTACGCCTTCAATTGAATACTCATTCATTTAATGATCAATTTGTTTTATTCTGTAAAATAAGTTTTTCATTTTAAAAAAATCAAATTCTATAAAGATATAAATTTACTTGCAGTCTTAACCTCATTTTTATTAGTTTACTAAAAAAGCCTCAGTTTTATTATTAGGTCAGACTAGGACTAGTCACTAGATACCAATATTTTAAACTGCTTCACAATTTTTGTTGATATTGTGAGAAATAAGATGTGATTGATGCAGCCCTAGATTATAGAGACCTTCACACAAATTATTTTTACAGTGTAGTTATCTCACCGGCCACAGCTCACAAAAGAATGTACCTGTTCTTACCACCAATGATGGGAAAAGAAAGAGGGATTAAATAAAGAATGACGTCGAGAAATGGTGGCTTTGGTTGTGTAATATATCACAAAGAACGAGCTATTCTTCACAAGAATGCCCTTTCTACTAATCAGCTTATTGTAAGAAACAATATCACAAGAGTTAATACTTATAACGATGATGACTCCAAGTCTTAACTAGAATTGTAAATTAGATTTTACATATGTGCTAAAGATCCCTCTGTTAAACAGACATCTCAAAATTGCGGCACATAGTTTAAAGAAAACTTACCTACAAATAATAATATAGTATATGATGAATATGACTTCGTAGTATAGACTTTTCTCTCAACATTTGAGTTTCACTTCCTTCATACAACTAGCACAATATTTTTACTATTTAGATAGAAGTTGTATATCCTTAAAGATGTAGCACAATAATATAAGCTGAGACGCCAAAGGAGTATTAAGAAAGAGATCCAAAGTTTAATTCTTGCAGCTAACAAATTCTCTCTTATCCCAACAAATTAACCACTAACATTTTCCTATCCAAAAAAATATAGTTGTATTTCTGATACAAAATTTCTAGTAGTATTTTGATAAATATTTGTTATTGGCTTAACCAAGTGAGATATTTTGAGTTCAAATTGTACCGCCAGTAAAACAGCCAGACAAACAAAAACATTTTAATTAGTAGAACCAATTCAGACTTAATAATGAAGATGGAAAATATGTGATTATAAGGTAAATGTGAATTGTTCATTACTTCAACTTACCACATTACTTAAAAATAGATAAGGCATTAGAAAGAAAAAAGTTTGAAGGAAAAAAGAAAACAAAAACAAAGACAGGCACAGATCTTCTGGCTTCGGTTGGATAATTAAGAGGGCACAAGAGTTACAAAGCGGCCAAAGTACACATTGTCCGGTCCAAATCCACAGCAAGAAAAGCTTAAAAATGCCCTCTTTGCTGAGTACCTTAGATATCTCACTACCGAAATAAGGGCCAGAGATCCATAGAAATATTATCAATGCTGCAAAAATATAATAATGTCAAATTCTGGGTGTAGAAATTAATTGATGTTTTGAAATAGTTACTTCAGAAAAACTGTATATACCCTTCTTTTTCACTTGCAATAATTCATTTTCTACATCATTAAGAATTTACTACTATAGGTCTATAGCTAATGACTTTGCACACATACTTCCTCAAAACAAAACAAACATTGTAAATATAGCCAAAACTTATCTTTACTCATACCTCAGGCTCAGTAGGCTTGGCTTCTTCAGCTTTTATGTTGTCTTCACCTGCAAGAGAGCATTAACTTTTAGAGCCTCTTTATTAGGAGTATTAAAAGGCTATTTATACCATGCACAAACCAATTAAATTGCGCACACTAGACAACAACTTTTTCACCTTTGGATGATAAAAGCTCACTAGATCTACCATAGATCTACAATATAAGATTATGTCCTCAATCAACCCCAAGAAAGCAAACCTATTGCCACCTAGACACCCACCACTGCACCAGCATGGCTGGAGAAGCCACACACGGCGGTGATGGTGTTTCAGCTCCTCTTTCCTTTGCTTTTTTATGTTTCTTCTTCTTTCTCAGCTTATCCAACCCAGTAACAGTAACAAAAGGGGTGTTTTGTGATAATGTGAGTTTCAGTTCGTTCAAAATAAAGGAGATGTGAATTTGACTTTATTATTTATCATGAAACAACTTCACACTGCTCAACGCCTAAAGCTTCATTCTTCATCTTGTTTCACTACACTCAGATTCTTCAAACACAAGCACTAGCTAAATATGTTTCTTTGCTGTCTTGCACCGCAAGCTTGTTTTAGCAAGTATTTGCACGGCGGAAAAACACAAGTGGGGGATCGTTGCCATGGATGTTGACATATGAGGTTAGGTCATGGGGGGTATACAGCGAGGTAATGGTGGTTTCTGTGGGGATTTGGGTGGTGAGGGAAAGATTTGGTGTGGATGGTCCAACATCAGATTTAGTGGGTCTAGTTAATCTAAAGGTGGAAAAAGATGGTGCATGGTGCAACACTTATGTTACTTGTGCACCATAGAACTAGCCGTATTAAAAAGAGATTAATTATGCAGTTAACTAGGAGTAATTCACTTGAAGACACCCACTCTAGAAGCAATATGACTTTGGTCTTCAGGATAATTTATCCAAGAGCAGGCAGTTTCTTACTTTCTAATCATCCTAATTTAAATTTCTGACAAGGTTGAGGGTAAGGGAGACAAATTGAGAGGATGATAACTATTGCAGTGATTAGGGATGGATCAACTTGTGGACAACAGGGAGCATTTGTCCCCGCTAGGATTTGGAATGCCAACCAATGCAACAATTTCAACCTATAATTTTGAATAACAAATGAGCATTGTCTCAACAACTTAATTTCTAGTTCTGTCATCAGACAGGTGATATTATACAAATTGTGCACCATATGATTTGATATTCCTGATTAACTCCGGCAAAACTCATGCATGTTAAATCAAGTATAAGTCATTATCCCCTACCTCCATCCTCTGGCAAATCAGAGGTCCAGAGAGTCAGGTTGTCTCTCAACAACTGCATGATCAAAGTGCTGTCCTTGTACGACTCTTCGCTCAAGGTATCCAACTCAGCGATCGCCTCATCAAAAGCTTGTTTGGCCAAATGACAGGCTCTGTAAATTTTATTAATGAATTTAGACAAGAGCTAGAAACAAAAGCTACAGAACCAAGCAGAGTATGACAGAGCCGATTACTTACCTTTCAGGAGAGTTCATAATCTCATAATAAAAGACAGAGAAGTTGAGTGCGAGTCCAAGACGGATTGGATGTGTTGATGGAAGATCAGTGTTTGCAGTGGCTGAAGCAGCCTAATAATAATCAAAATGATTGCAAAAAATAAGCGACGGCACAATGTACAGATAAGTATCAGAAATAATTTATCAATAAAGCAATTTAGTGCTGAAATACAAGAGATCAAACACACCTCATATCCTTTCAGTGACTGCTCAGCAGCCTCTTTCCTATCTTGGTCAGTCTTGAACTCGGCAAGATACCGGAAATAATCACCTTTCCTGTATCAAAAGAGGCATAAGGAAATCAGGGATAGAGAACCAAAGCATGTGAGAGCCAGTAAGAGATATCATATGACATAAGGATGTGAGAATATATCAAAGACTATGAGAATAGTATTTACTATCTTGATAAATCA
The DNA here is from genome assembly GCF_000331145.2 of Cicer arietinum. Lineage (NCBI taxonomy): Eukaryota > Viridiplantae > Streptophyta > Magnoliopsida > Fabales > Fabaceae > Cicer > Cicer arietinum. Next base: position 11,839,132 of record NC_021161.2, on the reverse strand, counting down.
GGAAACTGGTACTCGTCCATCATGTGGATGACAAATATGCAAATCACAAAACGAAAACAAAAAATAATAAAATATCATATTTATAGCAGTCATACAAATTCTATGCTGTCAGATCTGTGATGATATCTTTTTATCCAAAAAAAGACTAATATATCTACTTAAAGGAAGAAAGTATTCCACAAAAGAGATTGAAATTTCAACCATTCAATCAAGTAGGGCAGAGAAGCAGTGTAGCAACATGACTCACATCTTATGGTAGAAAACATTAGCTTCTGCCGATGTGGAAGAAGGAACCAGATGCTGGTCTATAATAGTCAGAATATCACTGCAGATTTTGGAGAGTTCCTCCTCAACCTTTTGGCAGTAACTCTTGATCAGTTTAACATTGTGTTCATTACCCTTAGACTCTTCCTTCTGCTCAATTGACGACATAATACGCCATGAGGCTCTTCGTGCACCAATGACGTTTTTATATCCAACTGAGAGGAGGTTCCTCTCTTCCACGGTTAGTTCAACATCAAGTTTTGCCACTTTCTTCATACATTCCACCATTTCTGCACAATGAATATAAATTTTCAGAAGCGTCGACAATAATGTCTGAAAATTATAAATAGTTTCCAACATGGAATCACTGGCAGGCGCTGAATAAAATAAAACATTTAACAAAATTAATCTTCCCCTGATCAAGCAAAAATTTGAGACTCAAAAGGTAAATGACAGAAATAAAATTATTAGTTTATTAATTTGAGGGAGACTGACCAATTGGGGTCCATGAAAGCACTTTGGTAAGTCATTTCTGTTTTCAAGCATAATTCCAATCATAGTTTTTGTTGAATTAAGCTTCTTAAAATAGAGCAATTCACTTTAAAAGGTAAAGTAAGTAATCTCAATGTCAAAGAAAAAATCAAAAGTAAATGTTCCTACATATCCATAATTTGTTATGCATGTGCATGTAAAACAAGTGATTTTCTTACCAACAGTTGAGATTACTTATTTTACATAATTTCTCAATTAAGAAGAGCCATTTTTGTTTCCTATCTAAGCATCAAATCTAACTAGTAACAACAAAATCCAACGCAATGACACAGAAATAAACCATTACAAGTCTCATCAATCCATCAGCAAAAAACACTCACCCAAATTCAGAAAAAATTATCCAATCTACAAACTGACCGATCCATAAACAATAGTAAAAACCCAAATCTAAAAATCAAATATTTGACATCTCAATACACATTTCCAACTCATCCAAAAAAGTAACAATCCAACAGAAGAACAAACAGATCCAGAACAATGTCAGCATAAAAACAGAAACCTAATTAAAAAAGACAAAAACTAACGAGTCAGGTAAAAGAAGAACCTTCATATCTCTCAGCCTGTTCAGAAAGCTTGGCCAAGTAAACCTGGGTCTCTCTCTCTTTCTCAGCGGACATTGTTGTGTTTCAGAGAGAGATCACAAAAGTAAGAGAAAAACTCAAAAGAGGGAGCGAAGAAGAAGAAATGTGATGATGCGAGAGAGAAGGAAGAGAAGGGTGAAATGGTTATATAGTGGTTGAATATCGAGCTTGTTGCAGGGGTCAAAGGAAGACTGAAATCTGAACCGTTGGATCTGATTGTTTGAAAGAGGGAGCGCGCAAATCGTGATGGGTAGCAACAGCGAGTGGGAGAGACAACATTGCTTATCTGTAACTTTGCAATACGAGCGTCTTTTTTTTTTTTTTTTTTTTATCCGTTCGAACAAGAGTTCATTTATTTTTATGAACCGGCTAATTAATAATATTTGGGTTTTGTTTAGCAGCTCCAACAAACAAAATACTATTTCTTTCCGTAATTATAAATTTAAATACTCCTTATGTCACTTATTACTGAAGCTATGACAAAAATCGTGGGCATTAGAAACGTTGGTTAGAATAGTAAATATGTCAAAAATAAGTGTTATTTTTACGTATTTAATTTTATAGTTATCGTTGTCACAAGAGAAAAATCATTTGTGTTTTTTAATGATTAATTTAATATGGACATATTTCATTCAGTCCCTATTATAAATATAAAAAACAACAATTTTTATGGTAATAAAAAATATAGTTAAGTGCGATTAATTTTTTAAATTTTATATAAAATATAAGTTAAATTTATCAAATTATTTTTTTTAGGTTTAATTGCACTTTTGGTCCCCTATTATAGGTGAAAATTGAAAGTAGTCCCCCTATTTTGTTTCTCCTCAGTTTTAGTCCCCCAAACAAAATTTGAGTCCAAATCATGATGAGTTGTCATTTTTTTAATGACGTGTCAATAAAAAAGCTGACGTGGCAGACGCTTACGTAGAATAAACTTATTATTATATTATTTCTGATTAAAAAATATAATTTATATTTTTAAAAATCATTATTATAATTGTTAAAAATCATTATTACAAATAAAATTTAATTGTTAAAATTAAATTAAAAAAAAATGAAAAACATATGCAGCAATGAGAATCAGAAGCATATGATTCAACAAAAGCTTGAACCCTAAATTAAAAAACAGCCACAATTCAACAAAAGCTCCCAAATCGATTCTGATTTCTTCATCATAAACATATTCCGATTTCGTCTTCTTCTTCATTGTTGGTCACCGTCTTCGTGTTCCGTGTTGGTGTTCGTCTTCGTGTTCCGTGTTGGTGTTTGTCGCCTTCTTCTTCTTCATCGTCTTCGTGTTGGTGTTCGTCGTCTTCTTCTTCATCGTCTTCGTGTTCGTGTTTGTGGTCGTCTTCTTCATCGTCCTTTGTATTTCGTTGTTTCTTCTCTTGTTCTCTGTTTCGTTTCTTCTTCGTCATGTGTTCGTGTTTGTGTTTCGTTTCTTCTTCGTTTGTATTTCGTTGTTTCGTCTCTTGTTCTCTGTTTTTTTGGGAAAGAATGTCTTGTCATTCGTATTTAGTTACAAGCGACAATTCTCATTTGAGAATTAGAAGAAGAGAATGTTTGTGTGGACTTGAATCTCCTTTGTGTACTTCTTGGACGGCTGAAAATCCAGGTCGAAGGTTTCATGGTTGTGGATTTTATAAGGTAAACTATTTATCAAAATTCTGGAATTTATTTATTTAATTTTTTTTTTTGTATTGCTTACGTATTCTGGAATTTTTGTTGTTGTTATGTTTAGTTACAGGGTAAAAAATCTTGCAATTTTTTTGATTGGTTTGATGAGCCAATGACAGAACGTGCAAAAGAAGTTATTATGTCTTTGATGAAAAGGATTGATGAATTCAAGAAGAAAGATAATGTGACAAAAAATTGTGATGATGAAATGAAGTTGAAGTTGAAACGAATGAAAGGCTTTCTGACACTTTCCTGGCTTTTGATTATTGTTCTTTTGGTTATTGTAATGTTGAAGTAATTAAAATGATTGGATTAAGGGTGTTTTGTAATGATGTAATTTAGGGTGTTTATGGTTGAAATTGTAATGTAATGTAATTGTTTAATATAATCAAATGAAATTAGTATTATTGTAATTTGATTGTCTATTTTTACATGTTAATAACTCAATTTGATATCATTGTATAAATAAAATTTGGTAAAACAATTTTGCAGTTGTTTGAAATAATCAGAATAATCTGGTCAAAATAATCAGAACAATATTCCAATTTTTGAACCTAAATTTGATAATCAGAATAATCTGGTCAAAATAATCAGAACAATATTCCAATTTTTGAACCTAAATTTGATAATCAGAATAATGACAATAATCAAAACAATTTTTCAGAATAATCTGGTCCATAATCTGAAGTTAGAATTTTGATATCATTCCATCATTACATACTACTGCATTACAAAATAATCGTTCCATAACTTAAGTCCAACAAAAGGTCATACTAATGCATTACAAAATAAAATTGTTCCTTCACAAGTAACCAAAATAAAAGTACATATTCATAGTCACCAAATTATATAGGTCCAAGTATGATTACATATTCATAATAACCAAAATAAAAATCACAAGTTTCGTGTCTTCAATTGATTTGTGAATCTTGAATTTGTGGAGCTTGTGAATCTTGAGATAAAATTGTTGGTGTTTCTCCCTCATCACCTCCAACCCTTGTTGTCTTTGCTCTCTTTGTTCTGTTGATGTTATTTCCACCTTTTGGTATCTCTCTATCTGCTGCACTTTTACCCTTGCATGTCCTCGTGTTGTGGCCAAGCTTCCCACAGTTCTTACATTTCACAGTTGCAAACTGTCTTGGTAGTTTGTTAGAACCTTTTGACTCGTCATTGGACTTGTTCCTTTTTTTCTTTGGTCTACCCGGTGCTCTTCTCATGATTGGGGGATTTATAGGATCTCCATTTGATGCATGCCAAAGTTTTGGTCCATTTGATGGCATTATAATGTAAGAGTAACATGTCAAGAAGTTTGTTTTCCTATTTAAAGAACCAAAAACATGTCCAAAAAAACTAAACCCCAACAAAACCAAAACCAAATTGCAGGGCAAAACAAAATTAGAACAAAACTGAATGTTATGAAAAAAGTGAATTGCAGGGCAGAATGTTACGAAAAAAACTAGCAGAACCAGAACCAAATAAAGCATGTGGCTGAACCAGAACCAAACTACAACAAAATTAGAACAAAGTAAACCAGAACTAAACCAAAATAAGCACAAGAATAAAACCAGAACCAGGTCAAAATTGAACTGAACAAAACTAGCAGAACCAGAACCAAATAAAGCATGTGGCTGAACTAGCAGAACCAGAAATGAACAAAACTAGCAGAACCAGAACGAAATAAAGCATGTGGCTGAACTAGCATGTGGCTGAACTAGCAGAACCAGAACCAAATAATTCACTGAACCAGAACCAAATAACATGTGGCTGAACTAGCAGAACAAAACCAAAACCAAATAATTCACTGAACAGAACCAGAACAGAACCATAACTACAACAATAATGCAGAACCAGAACTGAATAAAACTAGAACAAGCAGAACCAGAACAGAACCATCAACAAACTACAACAAGCAGAA
>NC_021161.2:11757729-11833951 GCF_000331145.2 Cicer arietinum | reverse complement strand
AATGCAGAACAAGCAGCACATCAAAATGCAGAACCAATAATGCAGTTAAAATCAAGTTTTATACCTATAATAAGGTGAAACGTACGATTCTGGATCAGCTTTGTTATGCCATATGCAAACAAGAGCATGGCAACACGGAATACCGGTCAAATCCCACTTACGACAAGCACAAGTTTTTGTGTGTAGATTTACCGTATAAGTATCTACACCATTTGTGACACTAAACAAGTTAAAATCATCATCTCCATGCCAAGTTGCGAACCAACACCCAGCTGCTCTTTTTGCCTTTTCCAATATTTGTTGAATACTAGGACATATATTGCCTCTATATCGTAGCATGAGTTCTTTTTGTTTCACAATCCTTACTGTAATGTAATGTTTCAAACCTTCAAGTAATGTTATGATAGGCTTATCTCTATACTCCAATACAGCCATGTTGAAAGCCTCACACATGTTGTTTACTTGAAGGTCACATTGTGTATCAGTGCGAAATGTTGACCTAGTCCACATAGATGGTGGAAGTTGCATCATGTCTTTCCATGCATCTTCATTGATTGCCTTAATTTTTTGCATTGCTTTCTCTCAATCCTAGACCACAGTAGCTCTTGCTGCCAACCAAAGAAGCTCTTTCATATGTCCTCCAATATACTTTTTTTTTCAATTCCCATACAAGTGTTTAACACATAATCGGTGTTCCACATGGGCCCCAATGTTGGCAATGGCCGGTACCAATCCCTGAAACAGATTATTTAGAAACAAATTGCTTAAAAACAGATTGCTTAAACAGATTGCTTAAAAACAGATTATTCAGCATAGACTTCAGCACACATACCTTTTGTTGATCTGAAATGAATGCATATTGCTTATGCTGAACATTGTTGAGGTCCTCCAGTAAAAGATCCAGAAACCATTGCCATGAGTCTTTTGTTTCTGCTTCAACAACTGCATATGCAATGGGAATCATTTGATTATTCCCATCTTTACCTATTGTGGCTATTAATTGACCGCCATATTCTCCCTTCAAGAAACAAGCATCCAACCCAATTAAAGGCCTGCATGTATTAGCAAATGCAGCCTTACAAGCCTCCAAACATACATATATTCTCTCAAATACTGGTCCAATGTCAGACATACCACACTTAATAATAACCGTAGAGTTTGGATTTGATCTCCTAAGTTCATCAGCATATTCTCTCAAATGTGCATATTGCTCCCTTTGAGCACCTTGAATCATTTATATGGCTCTTACTTTGGCTCTATATGCTTGGTATTTAGACAACTTCACACCCCATTTATCAAGCGCCTCAACAATCAATCCATTGGGTTTCATTTCAGGTGTATGTCTCAACATAGGAACAAATTTCTTGGCAAGCCATTCAGTCTTAGCTTGTTTATTTTTTGCCCTCCTATGACATGTATGATCCTCTGTGAAACTCACTAATTGCCAATATTCATTTGAAGTCCTCTTACTGATCCTCATGTAAAATGGACATTCTAGCTCACACCTAACAATGATTCTCTTTCCATCATGCTTTTTGAAATACAAGTTTTTCTTACTCTCCATTGCAAAATCTTTAACGGCATTCTTAACCTGCTCTTTTGTATTGAACTTTAGGCCCAACTCAAACCTTACTTCATCACCATTTTCAGGTTGGTTAAATTTAGGAAATTTCCTAACATTCTCTTCATCAACTTCACTTCCTGGTGGAGTATCCAAATCATCAGAATTCACATCATTTTCTTCAAAATCAGTTGCAAAACTAGGCCCTGGATTTCCTCTTGGGTTTTCATGTCTTTCAAATGAATTTTCATCACCAACATTAACAAAGATCTCAGTTGGTATTTCAGAAATCCAGTCCCAATCCTCATCGTCATATAACTCACCCATATCATCATCGTCATCATCTGAGTTAGCAACATAATCTTCATCTTCTTCACTCAGATAATCTTCACCATGGACTGCTTCAGATTCAGGTTCAACAGGTTCAGATTGTGGTTGATCTGGTTCAGTTTGAACTGGTTCAGATTCTGATTTATCTTCTTCAGTTTGAACTGCTTCAGATTCAGGTTGAACAGCTTCAAATTCAGGTTGAACAGCTTCAGATTCAAGTTGAACAGCTTCAGGTTCAGGTTGATCTGGTTGAAGTGGTTCAGAATCTGGTTGATATGGTTCAGTTTCAGGATTATCTATACAGTGTTCCACAAAGACGTCAATTACGTTGAACCCTTTGACATCTTCAGCAAACTTTAATACATCCTCGTCATTGTTGAGAGGTCTAAGTCCACGTGTAAATGAGTACATCGGATGCTGGTACCACAAGTGTTTAAAACTCATATATCCTAAACTTTTGACCATTTTAGTAATTTGCATGTGAGACATTAAGTCTACATCCCAAGACCAATTCATCTCATCCACTTGGGCACAAACGTACATCTTCACTGGGTGGTTTACAAAACTACCCCCATGGTTAATTCTTAACCTAACTCTGTGGACTGAAGTTGGCCTACACAAAACAAATCATTGAATAAATCAGTCATAAAGGCATGGACCACATTATTAAAAACGCATGGACCACATTATTAAAAACGCATAAAGGCATTGAGTTCTGTTAACAGTGTAGAGAAAAACTTTTGGCCCTAAAATCAAAGTTCAAATACAGAGTTTAACAATGTTAATAACAAAACAAAGCGAAAACCCTAAAATCACATACCTAGCACAAAACTTTGTATCTTCTTTCCTATCTGAAGATGGAGATAACTCGAAATGACCTCCACTCGCCATTTTATCACTGATGAAAACGAAAGATGAACAAACGATCCAGAAAACGAGTCAGTGATGAAAACGAGTCAGTGGTTTAAACGAGTCAGTGATGAAAACGATCCAAAAAACGAACGCGAACATGAACGATCCAGCAAACACGAACGCGAACACGAGTCACTGATGAAAACGAGTCAGTGATGAAAACGAGTCAGTGGTTTAAACGAGTCAGTGATGAAAACGATCCAGAAAACGAACGCGAACGATCCAGCGAACACGAACGCGAACACGAGTCACTGATGAAAACAAGTCAGTGATGAAAACGATTGAACAAAGGATTCATGATTTTAGGGTTCAGAATGATTTTAGGGTTCATGAGTGAATGCTTTTGATTTTGATTTGTTTAGGATTTTTTATTTTAGGTGTTTTTTCTTTTAATTTAATTTTAACAATTAAATTTTATTTGTAATAATGATTTTTAACAATTATAATAATGATTTTTAAAAATATAAATTATATTTTTTAATCAGAAATAATATAATTATAAGTTTATTCCACGTAAACGTCTGCCACGTCAGCTTTTTTATTGACACGTCATTAAAAAAATGACAACTCATCATGATTTGGACTCAAATTCTATTTGGGGGACTAAAACTGGGGAGAAACAAAATGGGGGGACTACTTTCAATTTTCACCTATAATAGGAGGACCAAAAGTGCAATTAAGCCTTTTTTTTAAATGTCAAATAATTAACTATCAACATTAAATGGGTCAAAAGTAGTTAGTTTTTTATTATAATAATGACCAAAATTTAAGATTTGTTTTTTAACTTATAACAGTGACTAGATGAAATATTTGTAAAAACATCTTTAATACATGTTGAATTTTACGAATGATCTTATATTAAAGGACAAATGAAAAGTAAATTAGTAGTATTAACAAGAGATGTGTTTGAAAAAATAATAAATGTATATAGTAACTTGAAAGGATACTTGTATTTAAGGACAAATCATTTTCTCAAATGATATTTATAATTGAGAAAGGTAGGAATGAATTAACATTGATTCCATGGAGCCATAAGGTAGTTTGGTGGTTCGGGGGATGAATGGATTGAAGTAGTAAGACGTAATGAATTCAAATTTTTCTCTAACAAAAACTAACAATTAATTATTAACACTGGTAATTTCAAACAAAAAAGTAGAATAAATTACATTTGTCGTCTTTTAACTTAATTTCAGTTAACGTTTGAGTTTTTTATCTTTTTTTTTCGATTTGGTCATTTATTTTAATTTTAAATGACAATTTGATCTTTTATAGTTTAAAATGTCAACAAGTTATCCTTTTTTATTTGCAAAAACTCATCAAAAATTTCAAACAAAACTTAAAATTAATTATCATCCTCAATATAATACAAATTTCATCAAAATTATAACTTAAATGTTTAAATAAACTCATTTTTTCATCTCTAACAACATCAAATAAAGAATAAATGACCAAATCGAGAAAAAATAAATAAATGACTAAAACGTTAACTGAAATTAAGTTAAGAGACCACTTATGCAATTTAGCCCAAAAAACTATTAAGAAAATAGTAGCCGCCTCCCCCAAACACTAACCTTAGGTTCCCTTTTCTTTCGTCACTAGAGAGAGGTGATTAAAGACCATTTTTTTGGTCTAGAATCACCCTTCAAATTGTTTTTTCCCTTCATTTTATCAATATAAGCGACTTCTGCACAAATTTAGTTTTTTTTTTCGTATTTTTTTGTTGTGATTTAATCGTTTGAGTACGACGCTTTTGGATTTTTTCGTCTTTGTGCAGAGTTTTTTCCCGTTTTTATGCGGTGTTCATTTTGATTCAGATTGATAAAGTAACTTTGATCTGTTACATATTTCAATCAATGAAAAGGGAAGAAGAATGAAAGAAGAAGAATAATGAATTATATAAATGAAGGTTCTTAGAAGAAGAATAATATAATATGAAAATCATGGAAGATGAATAAGAATGAATTGTAAAAATGAAGATGTTACTATTGCAATAGTGACAAAGTTTTCAGTTTCAAAAAAACTGAGTTTCAAATTCATTTTCTAAATCGGGAAAATTAGCCTCTCTTACATAATTACAAAATCGGATAAATTAGTCATTCTCTTACGTGGCAATGAGTTGGATATCAGTTGGGCCATGTCACACAAACAACTAGCATCCACGTCAACTTCATTAACGGAACAAACTAATGAAAGGACTATGTTGTCCAATGTCTTTTAATTTCACGGTGTTATATGCCTATTTCCAAAATTCAAGAGGGATAAATATTTGACCCTTAAAGTTTCAATAGACCATTTGATGATTTACTCAAGAAAAAAGTAACTAGAATCTTCACAAGAGAGAACATCGTGACTAGGGTAAATGTATTTGATAATTGAATAGTCGATAGACAATTAAGTGTGGGCAAATGTCAATTATGTTAGTTGATAACAATGGTGGTGGATAAAGGCTATAGTTAGGTTATCTATCAATACTAATTGTGCAAAATTACTACACACACATCAAATAATACAAATCTACGTTTCATTTGTAATTTATCTTTATTATTTTATTATATTTTTCTTAGTGTAATTAATTTTGTTCATTGCGTTTAATGATTTTTAGATTAGTTAAAGAACTAATTGTTGAATGAAAAGTTGATTATTTGATGCAATCGACTAAAAAAGGGAATCATTGTTGATAGAAACATTAGCCAATCCCTTGATTGAATTCAATTCACATTAACAAAATTAGGATGCTCAATGGGACTAGAGAATGTGAACACACCGAAAAAAAGTTATTCTCCGTATCATTATTATTTTTTTTAGCATATACACTTGTACTATGGTAGAAGTCTCAACATGGAAACTTCTACGAAAATCTGCTCATACAAAACTATACTTAAGGTGACTAGATCTCAAACACAACAACAACCCGATATGATTCTTTATGCAACAACAAATGGTCCTACTAATGTGAAACGAATTGTGGTTATCACCGGCCACCTCCTTTATATGACATAAACTTGACATGAATATTTGTGATTTCATGTACCAAGTGTCTAATAAATTGGCTAACATTATTATAATCAAATCGGTTTCAATAACAATGACACTTAATTATTTTGATGATAAAAAAATTTATTTTGTGGAAACAATTTATTGTGCTAATGAAGATGTTCAAGTGAGCAGACCATTTGTCACAAGTTTTAAAGACTTTACATTGCATCATATGATGAATAGAAAAGATAAATAAAGAAATCAAGGCATTGCTCTCAAAAATCTATTAAAGATATGTTTGACTCTGATCAATGTGCTTTTAACGCGTCACTGATAATACAAGTTTGCTCTGATTATTCTATGTCTGATAAATCTAGCAAACCAGTTGATTCTCTGGTCAACGCATGAAGGCAATACTATAATAAAGTCAACTTTCTTAAGTTAAACAATTAAGTCTAAAACTTTGAAGAAGTCGACTTCTCAACATCCTCTATGCATAAAAGTTGGACTTATTATCTGACTGAAGAAAGGCATTATTTAAAAATATTTATTTTCTTTTAAAAGTAACAATAATTATTTTCTCAGGAGTAGTATATCATGTAATAAATAAAAATTACGCTAGAAAGTAATTTGATATCATTTTTGTAAAAGAACGCAACACAATTTACTAGATATAATGATTTTGTTGCAAAGATATTTTGCAAATTGTTAGAAAAATGTTCATTAATGTCCTAAAATAGAATAAATTATCCTTATGTGAAATTAAAAAAAAAAAAAACAAGGTTCACTGAATTTAACGACGATTAAATTTTCTCCTAGCGGAAGGAACCTCACCTTCGCATTTCCATTTAAAGTTAATGATTAAAAGTAAACAAACTTTAAAAATATATTGCATCCGTTTTATCAATACAAATATTATTTTTAAGTAAAACTCTCATTTTTTCCACACGTGTGCACAACACATTTATTCAACTATTCGATATCATTAATACCTAAATATTGGTGTAAGGGGTCAGTTTATCTCACAATAAAAATTAAACAAAATAATAAGTTAGCAGTCATAAAATATAAATATAAAATATTTTTGTAATAAAAAATTTAAAGAAATTTATTTTTCTGAATAATTCGCAAAGATGTATCAGGTCATAATATGTACCTAAATAATTCAAATAGCAACTCACCTAGAACACATAATTAGATCAAAATAAAATAACAATAAATTATATGCAAATTATGCATTCTCCTAAAAGTATATGATTGGATATAATCAGCTGCTAAAGCGTCCACAAAGATGCATATGATATGTCATGATAATGATAATGATGCTCAAGATACATGTCACCATTCACTAAAGTAACTAAAATATAAAATGTTCAAAAACCAATCACCAGCCATTTAGACAAACACAAAGATAAAAAGTTCATAACACAAATCATATGTCACTTAGACAACCACAAATAGAACAATGTTCAAAACAAAAATCTATAGTCATTTAGACATTTAGACAACCACAAAGATAAAATATTCTCACTTTTGCAACCACAAGGATAAAATATTCAATTAAATTTTAATCACATTTTACATCAAATTCATATTCTTATGGATGCTCATAGTCCGAATTCAATAAATTCAACATCTCAAATATGGAATGCATATGCACATGACTAAATATCTCAAAATTATCACTTTCATCTAAATAATCATAAAATTCGATTTGGTTATATGTCATTGATAAAAATTAAAACTTATATCACCAAGAAAAAATAAAAATAGAAATTTTATTCTCTTCAATATAGATTTTTTCTCATTATTACTCTTTTAAGCATAAAAATCAAACTATATACTAATTCATTTCAATAATCAACTTTCTCATATTGTCATAATTAATAATATAAATTTTTCATCAATTTCCTTAAGAAATATATTTGTTCATAAAAGTCATAATTTTAAAATTAAAATACTCAAAATGTCAAAACTTTAAATAAAATACATAAAAAACATATTACTAATGATATTGTAATAAAATTAAGAACTTTATAATTAAGTACACTAAGATACATAAGAATCACAACTTTATGTTAAACTTTTTCACAACAAACATATTTATCATATTATAATAACAAAAATATAACTTTATAATTAAGCTCATCAAGATAAACATATTACTCAAAAAATCAAAATATTATAGTTAAATTCCTTAAGACAAATAAAAAATCAACATTTATTCTTTTAAGACTTCAAGACATCCTATCAATATCTTACAAACCACTAATTTAATATCTAGCATAACTTTACATGTGAAAAAATCCTTATCTTAGGTGTTTTACTTCCTAGCAACACGTTATAAGACCCACAAATCAAGAACAAAACAAAAGTCCAAACTTTAATTCAGATGATATTAAAAGAAGAAAGAAAATTGGAATTCAACTTGACAATGATGATGATGATGGTGTGAGAAAAAAAAGGAAGGAGATTATGTTTCTCTTTTTTCTTCTTCTTTTGTTTGTGATGGAAAATTTGAGAACTTGGGAGAAAACAAAAAAATAGGTGTGGAAAAAGAATAGGAAGACACTAATGTGTAGACCACCATTTTAATTTTTTTTTTGCTAATAGTTATGAAATCAAATATTGCCTAGTATTCTTATTGTAGAGAATTAAAATAAAGTCATAATTTTAATTTAAGAGAGAGGAAGGCGTGAGAACTTCTATAAATTCTAATTTAATTAAATAATTCAACTAATATTTTCATCAACTAAAATAAATCAAGCAAGAGAAAAATATCACTATAGGTCACACATAACAAAATAAAACCAATATATCTAACACATCAATTTCATGATTTTTCGAAACTAATCAAATAAACAAAATACACAATAGTTCATTTAGAAAATAATCATGCTATAAATCGTTCCCAAAACAATTAAATAAAATGAAGAGTGATGAATTTAATTTAATTTAATTTGTTTACACATAGAGTAAATTATTAATTAAATAATAAATCATGACAATTATTAAAATAACGCATATATAATATATATGAAAATATTGAGGTGTTACAGTCATCCTTCGGTTTTCTTGTCGTTTTCATCACAATATGCTAAATTAATTATAAAAATCGATTTTGACAAGTTTTTAATGCTGTAAAAATCGATTTTGACAAGTTTTTAATGCTTAAACTTTGTATTATTTCTGAGAACATATCTTGTAAATATTTTCTTGTGAGTTTTTTAGAAAATAACCTTAAATACTTTTTGCAACTTAGCCCAATAGTGATTGTTGCCCTCAACAACTTGACTGTACTAAGCTAGAAGGTTGAAAAGACTTGAACATAGTCATATTAACTAGTAGGTGTTCATTGGATGTGAGATAATTTTGGTGATTAGTGGATTAAATCCTTCAATATGAAGGGGCTAGATGTAACTACCGTATTAGTGATGAACCAAAATAATTTGGCTTGTGTTTCCTATCTTTATCTCTTTATTTACTTTTACTTTATCACACTTTTATGTTATCATATGTTTTATATAAAAAAAAAATTAAAATCTTAAAAACACAATTCAAACCTCATTTCTTGTATTTTTCTCTCTTAAAACATTGTCAAACCAACGGTGCACAATACAATGGTGCACAATAAGTTGCAACAAACAAGGGAACTAGAAGTTAGGCAGTCATAAGATATTTCAGCTACTTCAATCATTCCAAGAAACATTTGGCTTGGAAGGCTAGCTTCACTCCAATCAAACAGACCCACATTTATAAGCTCAACTAAAAGTAATTCAAAATGAACTTTTTCAAGTTCAGCTGAATATATATCTGATAGGGATAAATTTAATTGAATCAACAAGGGTAGCACATGCAACCATGTTTAAATCAAAAGGAAAAAGGACATGGAAATTAATACTTATTACCAATGAGAAACTCAAGTGATGGGAAGCTAAAAAACAACCTTTGCAACCATGTTATAATAAAGTCCTTTTGTAATGAATTTTTTTTTAGCTTACAAGAATAGATTAATAACTTAGTTTATAGTAAGGTTGATTGATATGGTTAAAAACAAAATAAAATAATAGAATAAAAGGCAAAGATTGGAGAAAATACCACACTAAAAAAGAGTGATAAGTCCAATAAAAATTTCCCACAATATCAATGATACTATTAGTAAAAATCAAGAGCAGTTCACCAAAGAACCTAAGATAACTAGCTCCCACATACTCACACTGGTGTGCAAATAATTCTAAAATTCATAATTTTAAAACAAGGATATTATAGCATTAATTCAACAAAAAGAAAAAAGTATTATAGCATTAATTATATCCGTAAAGAACATCAACATGTTGGGCCCTTCTTTGTGACCGGTACAAAGCCATGGGCTAACAAGTTGCACACCCTTATAATAATGATCTAGGTGATTTTTCTTTAAAAGCTCCCAAAAGTACGTTTGAATTCAAATGTAATTTTGGAGGTTCATACCTATTTTCTGGGATTTTGGACAGAGTGAGAGAAAAATTCAACATGATCTATATATAAAAGTTTTTAGTACTATTATTTACGATTTTCTCGTCCTCTTTTCTATTATTAGAAATTAGGGAGATTTTGTTTTATGTGAAAATCAAACCCAAAATATAGAAGTCAATTGAGAGTGAAAATAAATGAACTCTTGATTTAATTTATAGGTCATGAGTTCGACTCCCACAAAGAGGAGCGATGATCATGAGGAACGGTGTCAAAGACTATTACGTGGTAGTTTTCAATAGTGAAAAATAGAGCGAGAAGATCGTGAATAATAATATTGGGGAGTGTAACACTATACACATAATAGACCAAATAAATTGATCTTTATTTTAATTTACTATAGACAAAATTATAGTGCATGTGATTTATCTTATTTACGTGTAATACTTAAGTCATTTACTCTTCTTTTCTTTTCATTTGAGTCCTTTAGATTTTAAAATGCTTACATACTTACTTTTTATCTTTTAAAATGTTTACATACTTACATTTTATCTTTTAAAACATTTACAAAATTATATTTTATTATTATTTTATCTCATTTAAATCACTTATCATTAAATATATTTATAAAATTATCTTTTAAAACGCGTACAGGTCATTAAAAACATTGAGTGACGAGTCCATGGAATATTGTTATTAATAATTTTTTAATAAGAAAACAAAATAAAAAATTATTAAAGGATGATTTTCTAAACATATTAAAAGATAAAGAACTTAAACAAGAGGAAACAAAATAAAGGAAAACTTTATAATGTTTTAAAAGATAAAAAATAACTTTGTAAATATTTTAAAAAATAAAGAATTGAAACGAATAAAATAAAATAAAATAAAATAAAAGACTTATGTGTGAAAGATAAATAACATAAATGATATGTGTAATTTATTCTTTATTATAAAACTTTAAACCCAATTAAAAATTTAAAATATTTTTGTCAGACCATCTATTTTTTAATTAAATAAATCAATTTACAATTTGTTAGTTATCTTATTTTTATACAATTTCTTAATACTAAATAAAACATTTAACTTTAACTCTATATATTTTGTATGTGTTGAAGTGTAAAGGCTTGCTAAACCAAATATATGATGAGTGTATGTTGGCCTATGCACAGATCATGATTTAAGATTGGGCCGTGGCAATTTAAATATCCAATAAATAAAAATGACCAATAAAACATGAGATTAATTTTGATAAATAGTCGGTGTAAAATTTTTTAGATTATCAATCCATCATAAATTTTTATTTATATAACTTTTAAAATAAATAAAATTAAAGTTAAAGATTTTTTGCCATCTAACAACTATGAATAACTAACAATATAAAATATCTTTATATTATTGATGTAATGTTAATTAAATCTATGATATAAAACCTCCACACTCAGTTCTTCCTTAACTTGAATAAGAGAAAATTAATGACTGGTTTGTCCAAATTCTCTTTAGCTTTTTCTTCTTCTTTGTAGTGTAAGCCCATTGAGTTTTTACGTCAACCTTCCTAATCTCCATCGATAGATTAATATTTATTTTTACTAAATCTTTACTTGGTCACTTCTACTATAGTTATTACTTATTATATCAAACAAGCTAAAATTCATCCTTTTAAATGTAAATTTAAATTTGCATTGTAAAAAAAAAAGTAAATTTAAATATATTAAAAAAGTAATTTTTGTTGGGATAAACAAACATTATACGTTTTTCTTATAATCGATAAAAATAAGAATTTATTTTTCTATGTATCAAGAGTACAAAATAGTTTTAAATAGAAAGTTAATCATATTTCACCATATAAAAATTTGTTTAATTATTTAAAAAAATAATGTTATATCATATTCAAGTATTCAAATAGCAAAATTGAATTAAATGGCAATATAACACTTTTTATATTTTTAATGCATACAAATAAACTAAAATTTAATCTTTAAATTTTTAGATGTCAACATTATTTCTTTTTCAATGCTTAAAAAATAGACCCTTATTGCCTAAAAAAACAAGAAGAAATAGACCCTTATTTTCACTAATTGCTTAATTAAAAATAAACAAAATTTTGAACATAAGCACCTTAACAATAAACACAATTATGTAAGTGAATTGATTCAAATGGTTAAAGAATTTTAATTAAAGATAAATCATTCAGAAAAACATAAATTCAAATTTTTATCTAAAACAAATTTTTGTCAAATTTTACTTATTTTTTTGTCAAACTATAAATGAATTAGCAGCACCTCTTAAAAATTGGAGAGTGAAAGACCTAATAAATAAAAAATGCACAAAATGGGGTTTTGTTTGTTTTAACAAAATCAAGATGTTATAACTTATAATTTGAGATGTAAATTTTTATTTCTGAGTGAGAATCTTTGTAGATACTGTTTCATTTTGAGACTCGTAAATGAAAAATATTTCCACCAAAGTGAGGGAGAAAATTTACATGATGGAAATTTGGGGATGGAGACATATATCATCCCTGCCCCACCAGATGTCTGTCTCCCACAACATATTATTATAATATTCACTTATAAATAACATATGAGTTTTAAATCCAATTTCTTTTGTTCATCTTTTCATATTTTTCAAAAACTGACGTAATTTAAAGTAAAATAATGCATCTTATTATTCTGAATCTTGAATGATATAATATGAATTTTAATGAGGAGAGGAGAGGAAGAAGGATAAGTAAAATCATGTTTGATTTAAAAATAAGTAACGAATAATTTTAAATGATACTTTAGTTATATTAAATTTTTTCATTTTAAATCCCTAAACAAATGGAAGAAAATAAAAAATTAAAAAATTACATAACGAAAGATTTTGTTTCATATTATTCTCCTTTTAAAATTTGAATTAAATATATATAATTTAAAAATATTACCTCTTATTTTATTCTGTGGTCTACTTCAAACCAAACACATTTAAAAAAAAGAATTCATATTAAAAAAAGACAAATACTATCGTGTATGTTCAAATGTCATATTTTTTAAAGTATTTAATCCAACAAATTTATCTTGTAACTTATGTACTCTATTTCTTGAAAATTTCAAAGTTAATTTTATTAAAAAAAAAATTCTATTTTTAGAATCCAACAAATACCCTAATGCACATATTAGCATTACTCATAAAAAAAAAAATTCCTCCGTCTTATAATAAATTATCTATTTATAAAAATAACGTGTTTTAAGAAATGAACAACTATTTTAATTTCTAATGCATTTTCACAATTATACACTTCAATTAGTATTACTTGAATATTTTCAACAAAAATAATATTCTCTTTATTTTATTCATATAATTATTTTGAATATGATTATAGGATGTTTTAAAATTTAAAACTCGTTCTGCATATTTTTTACAAAAGATGCTTCTCCGGCGAACAACCGCACTTGTATTCTCAAACAACCTTCAGCCTCTCCGCCGCCACTTCACCAACTCAATTTCACCAGTAAACCAAGACGAACTCCTCCGCGTCTGCACCATTCTCTACCAACAACAAAACTCACCCGATTCACGTCTCCACTCAAAACTGACCTCTTCCAACTTCAATCTTACCCACGAATTCTTTCTCCAAGTTTGCAACAACTTCCCTTATTCATGGCGTCCCGTTTATCGCTTCTTCCTCTTCACACAACAAAACCCTAATTTCATTCACTCCCCTGTTTCCTTCAACAAAATCCTCGACGTCGTTTCAAAGTCTCGTAACATTGATCTGTTCTGGAACATTCTTTGTGAAACGGCGCGTCGTCATTTCGTTAATGATAAGACGTTTGTTATTGCTTTGAAGACTCTTGGTGGTGCTAGAGAGCTTAAAAAGTGTGTTGAGGTTTTTCATTTGATGAATTCAAATGGGTATGGTTATAGTGTTGAGAGATTGAGTAAAGTTGTTGAGGAAATGTGTAGGGTTAAGCTTGTTGAAGAAGCAAGGTTTGTTGTTTTCAAGTTGAAAGATTATGTTAAGGTTGATGGGGTTGTTTATAAACATTTGATTAGTGGGTTTTGTGATAAGGGTGATTTAATTGAAGCTTCCAAGATTTGGAATTTGATGGTGGATGAGGGTTTTGAACCTGATGTTGATGCTGTTGAGAAGTTTATGGAGACGTTTTTTAAGGTTAATCAATTTGGTGAGGGTTTGAAGCTTTTTCAAACAATGAGATTGAAGAGAATTGATGAACTTGGTGTTTCGACTTATAGGGTTGTGATTAAGTGGTTATGTAAAAAGGGGATGGTTTCTCACGCACTGGAATTGTTCGACGAAATGCGCGAGAGAGGTGTTAGGGTCGATAACTTGACATTGGGATATGTTGTTTATGGGCTTTTAGCAAAGCATAGGGTTAGAGAGGCTTATCAAATTGTGGAAAGGATTGATGTGGTGGATATAAGTGTTTATCATGGATTGATAAAAGGGCTTTTGAAGTTGAGAAGGGCGAGCGAAGCGACACAAGTGTTTAGGGAGATGATAAAGAAAGGTTGTGAACCGAATATGCATACTTATATAATGCTGTTGCAGGGTCATTTGGGGAGGAGAGGAAGGAAAGGGAATGACCCTCTTGTGAATTTTGATACTATTTTTGTTGGTGGTTTGGTGAAAGTTGGACAGTCAAGGGAAGGTATTAAGTACGTGGAGAGGGTGATGGATAGAGGGATGGAAGTGCCAAGGTTTGACTATAACAAATTTTTGCATTATTTTTCAAATGAAGAAGGTGTGGTAATGTTTGAGGAGGTAGGAAAGAAGCTGAGGGAAGTAGGGTTGGTTGATTTGGCTGATATACTTGAGAGATATGGACAGAAGATGGCAACTAGAGATAGGAGGAGGAACAGATTTACAATAATTGAAGATACTAGTAATGAGTAATGACTGATAAACTCAAGTTGCTTTTCTGTGGTTCTACAACTGTTGAACAATGTGACCTGCCAATAAACATACCTCTAAACAAGTACAACTCTATCAAATTCCCATACGTTTATGATGGGAAACTTTGTTCTGATCTTTTAGTGGGTAAACCTTTTATTTCGAAAGTTTCCTAAAAAACAAACTTCCAAATCTATGTTTGCTGAAATTATGGCTCATTGTTTATAAATGATTTTAGATGTCAAATGTGGGGTTGATCAGATTGGCTACGCTCAAACAATGTCCGGAAGCAAGAAACAATTTTTGCATTCACATGAACACATCTCCAGGAATGAAAATTGATAATGCTTTTTAAAGATGAATAGGACCTTCAAACATAAAGATTCAAGGACAAAATTGCCATAGGATTAGAAACATGCTGCCATTGCCTGGTCAGTCACCAAACTTTGCACAGCTTTACATTTGTGATACTTACATTGAAGTTCAAAACAAAATCAATGGATTAAGGTAACCAATTACATATGCAAATATATCCAATTGTAGGTGATGTTGATACTGGAAACAAGAGGGATATTATCATTGAAAAACAGAGTGGACAACTACATTGAATTGATGAATAACATCCAAGTTATTTGGCTTACCAATATCCGTTACTCTTTCCATACGGTGAACATTGTTACAGACTTGGAGTTCTCCATCGAGAAAGGAAGACAAGATGAAATTCTACACGAAACCGTCTTACAATCCATGAATGACTTGCATTTAGATTGTAGTCTAGAGTGAATGAGGCATAAACAATTTTGTGTGCCAAAAGATTGTTCCAACAATTTTACCAATGTGGGTGGGTTTACAATGATTGAGTCAGAAAGACTATCCTTCATTAGAAATAACTAAATAAAGTTGAGAGTTGATAAATATCGATGACTAAATGATACATATTAGACTTCCCAAACAGAAGGTTCAACTTGTGGGAAAAGAGTGGTCTTACCAATTACCATCAAATTATGTCGACAGTCGCAAATGCAGGATCAACTTCATTTTGATGGTACGATTATTTCTAGTATTGTTAGATATCCCCTATATAAGAGAGGGAAACATGACAACACTATCATCAAGAATCAAATTGAACTTGACTATCGTTTTGATGTGCCTTATAATCCAAAGTTGCTACTGATCAAATATCATGCACACATTAACATGAAATAGTGTAAGCAATGTACTTCAATTAAATATTTGTTCCAATACATCAACATAGGATATGATAGAATTATATATTCCATTGTTCCAACACAATTTGAACATGGAAAATTGGATGAAATTAAACAGTTCCTTGATTGTAGCTATGTGTCACCGAATGAGGCTTGCTGGCGAATATTTTCATTTCTAATCCGTGGTAGAAAACATGCAGTTGATAAATTATTTTTCTATCTTGAAGGTGATAATTCTGTATACTTCAAATCATGAAAATATTGGAAATGTTCTTGACAAGCCAAGTGTCACTGAAAGCATGTTCACATCATGGTTTGAGGCAAATAATGGTGTATCCTAGGAAAACTATTTGTCATATAATCAATTTGTTTTCAAGTTTATGTTAAAAGGAAGCGAAATTGGATGTGAATTATGTTAACAGTTGTTAAATGACCAAGTTGCTACAATGATATTAATACGGTCAACAATTTTCTGCATGATAGTTTTAGAGATGCATGTTTTGTAATGAGATTCCTTGATGATGACAATGAATTTTAAGCAAGTGCAATGCGTAGTCAACTTAAAATTGTTTTGACTGTTTCAAGTCCACCAACTCCAGTATTTTCTTATAGACAACTGTATGTAGCAATATCTAGAGTTAAAAATATTGATCCAAAGCAATAACGAGGAGTCTTCAACTACAACTACTAATATTGTGTTCAAAGAGATTTTCCAAAATTTGTAACATGTAAGATTTTTCTTATTATTCCTAAACTGATTGATGTTATTTTGTTTTATATTTCATGTCATAAAATTTTAATTACAGCCCATAGACCATGATTCATAATTTTGTATACTGTTTTATTTGCATGTGGAATAAATTATATTCTTTATTCTCAAATTTGGAATCCATATTAAAGACTCTTTAATAAGCCTAACATGTCATCATTAAAACATAACTTTTTAAAACTTATCACTAGGTGTCACACACTGCTAAGAAGAGATGACAAAGCTGGGTTCTTGGCTGTTTTCTCAGTTCTACAGGTTGCAACACAATTTACCCTTCTCCATTACTTTTTGCTTTCTATTCAACATAAATTTTGTTTTGTTTTTTCTTCTATGAAGATAACTTCTTTAACCATTAATATTGACAAGTGTTTTTCTATGTTGCATCACTTATCACTTTAAATTTGCCCATGATTTCAAATTAATTCGGATCTTAACAGATGTAAAATGCTGCCAACATAATAAGTGTAAAAGTTCTTAATGATTTTATAAACAATAGTAAATGGTCTTTTGTAAATAGTGTGTAAAAAGTATTTCCAACATTGATATAGGGAGATGCAAAATTACATGACACACAAAATCAACAAATAGAATCAATCATAAATGATAAATTTACATACACTTAGAAATTATATCCTTTCTATTCTAACATTGAATTAAATGAATAATTTGTGTTTACTGCTATAGCCATCATAAAGAATTTGGTAGCACTATTAAATAGAATCTCTGTCAGGTTTTATATCAGATTTGAGAAAATTCTTGAACCATAATCCAGATTGCTTTTGATATCTTGTCAAACCATTTTTGTAATCTACGTAGGTCATTCCAAATCTTACGGTATATCCGTGGTGCCATTCAAAATTATCCAACAAAGACCATACAAAATAACCCTTTACATTCACACCAGCCCTGTAATTACATTAGAACATATAATATATGTTAAATTCCATAAAACAAAATGATAGATATTGATACTAAAATCAACACTTCAATAAATTACTTACTCAATTGCTTTTTGAAGATAAACAAGATGACGATAATGATAATCAATTCGATAGGTATCCATAAGAGATTCTTGAAGCGATAACGATGGATCATCATACTCATTTATACCTACACATTAAAAAAAATGTGAATTATCATTCATTTTTTCAAATAGGTAGAGAATTAAAATGTTTAACTTTATCTCAAACATAGTTTCAATTTTGTTATTTAAAGAGAAAAATATATAGAGGCGATCTGCATACCATTTTCAGTGATATAGATTAAAGGGTTGTTGTATTTTTCTTTAGCATATATTAGAAAGTCTCGAATTCCTTTTGGATAAACATACAACCAATCAGAAGCAACCTGAAAGACAATTTTATAAAAATGAGTTTGTTAATTAGTTATGAACAAAATCATACAAAACTTGTAAAAACACTTGCAATTTTAGTTGGCAAGACACTTACATTTAGGCCAATAGATTTTCCATCACGATCAACTGCAATCACAATAACAAAAGGATGCCATTATTTACATTACATTGCTAAAATTACTTGTATAATCTAAAAACAAATAATGAGAATATATGCTTACATGTGAAACTAGAAAGAGAATCTGTTAAATAGTTGGCTTTAGCATTGCTTAATTGTGGTGCATCAGAGGCATAGCAAGAAGAGTAGTAGTTGATTCCAATAAAGTCAAAGGAACCACTAACTAGCCTAGATT
Organism: Cicer arietinum; assembly: GCF_000331145.2. NCBI lineage: Eukaryota > Viridiplantae > Streptophyta > Magnoliopsida > Fabales > Fabaceae > Cicer > Cicer arietinum. The sequence goes on along the minus strand of NC_021161.2, from coordinate 11,815,139 downwards.
GCTCTTTAGTAAACTTTGGTAACCGTGACCCCACCAAGGCTCTCATGCTTCTTGGATAATCTCCATTTGTTAAGGGATCCATAAACCTATAGTCAAAAAATTAAATGAAATAAGTTATTAAATATCCACATGTATTAATATTAATTTGAATGGTGTAATTATGGTTGTCAACCATTTTTTTCTTAAAAAATGAAGTACTTACCATCCAAACATAAACTCTATCGCTCGTTCAGTAGCTTTCTGATTAAGTTTGGTATCAGTGAGTGGCACAAACCAGTTAATGACCAATGTTATACCTATCAAACCATTTTGAGAGACCTGCACCCACAATTTATTGGTTATTACTTACTATTCTAAAGTCAACGTAAGAAAATAAACAAAAGTACAATTTATCAATAGTTTTTCATTTATATAATTCTTAGAAAAAATATAATAATATTTATGTATATTCTAAGTTTGTCAACTAATAACATACCTGATACTTAGTCTTGTACACATTAACGGCTGCTGCATGAGCTAGAAGCTGGTGGTGTGAAACTATATAAGGTTCTGTTCCAGAATCTCCACCAACGCATTTTGGATTCAACCAAGAAGAGCATCGACCTGGTGCCATTTCACCATTTGTATATCCGTCTCGACTGTACGTCCATGGCTCATTTAAAGTTATCCAATTTTTTACTCTATCTCCAAATGTTTTAAAGCAAAGTTCGGCGTAATCTTGAAAGTCTTTACTGTAATTCAAGATATATAAAAATCAATTAAAAATATTTTAAAAACTATTTTAACTAAATTTTCAAGTGAGGTTTTATTACTCACATGATGAGAGGGCTTAAGAAACCGCCATATTCATCTTCTAGAGATTGAGGAAGATCCCAATGAAAAATAGTAACAAAAGGTTGTAGACCTGCAATTGTTTTGATATGAGATGACTATATTATTCACTATATCATAAACAACAAAAAAATCTAATAAATGAAAATTGGTTTGTATTCTAACCATTTGCCAACAATTCATCGATGAGATTGTTGTAATAATCGATTCCTTCTTGATTTATTCCTCCACTTAGTTTTCCTTCTACAGTGATAAAATAAATTGAATGGTTAAGGAGAGAACTATAAGTGGATCAACTTTAATTTAATTCAAAATAAATATCATTGCTCTATGTAAGTTTATTTGACTTACTGGGGAGAATTCTAGACCAAGATATGGAAAATCTGTATGCGTCCAAATTCATATCCTTCATGATCCCAACATCTTCCTATAACATAAGAAATAAACAATTAATATTAATCTTATAAAACATATGAATTTTAAGCTATATATAGTAATATCTTACAAAATAAACAAATAATATTTATGACAGTTACATTTGAAACAAATTGTCGCAAAAAAGTATCACTTTTAGTATTCAATGTTTTTTTGTTAGAATGACATATTCTACGACATAATGATTAGTTTGAATATCTAAGTATATATATACCTTGTAGCGATGATATGCGTCTACTGCTACGTCTCCATTATTTCCATCATCTATTTTATCTGTATTGCAATATTTACAAAGAATAAATCAATAAATTAGTTACGAAATAATTTAATATTTCATCTGAAATAAACTATAAGCAAAAGTATGTTAAAAAAATTGTTGTATAAAAAATGTAAAATTTTCAAATGCATTTTTGTTTTTATTAGTAACATATATATACCTGGATATGTATGAGTGAAAGTATCCCAAATACTTGGTCCTCTTCCACCTTCATTTGCTGCACCTTCGTTTTGGTATGCTGAAGATGCTGTACCAAAGATGAAACCTGAAGGGAAATCATTTCTATTTAAAGAAACTATTTGAGGAGTAGTATTAATTACTTCTCCTTGTGTGAAAGTATTAATGATGAATGAAGAAACTAGAGAAAATATGAGATATTTGATGCAGGCCATTTTTGGTTAGTTAGAATTAGGTGTTTGGATATATGATTTATAAGCGAGCGTGGCTTGGTATATATAAGAAAGAAAAAGTATGGTGGGTGTGGCGTGGCTCCTTCATTGCAACTACCTTTATTTGTAGTCAAAGTTGTAGTCTAGCTAGTCCATATACACGAATACTGCTCTGTTTTGTATGACTAAGTACCTCAAATATACATTATTAAACTATATATTCTTTAATTCGGTAATACCAATTTTTTTTTTAGTAATTGTATATTTATCTGAATTTCTTGTTAGAGTTTAATAATTCAGTAATTTTTTCCTCTCATCTAATTAGGAACTAAGTAGTTTCTTCTTTAAAATGTTTAATAAAACTTCATAAATAAATAAATAAATGTATATAATAATAATAATAATAATAATAATAATAATAATAATTATTATTATTATTATTATTGTTATTATTATTATCATTATTATTATTATTATTATTATTATTATTATTATTATTATTATATATCTAATCATAACATATAAGTAATCATTTATTTCATTCACACAATTAAACACGTACTTAACATAAAAATCATATGAGTATATACACACACACACACCATATATTAACATAAAACTTCTAGGAAAAAAACGTTATATTTAAGCTATTAAACACAATTGGTTTAACTTGAAACTGATCTATATAACTCAAATTATGGTATTCTAAAGTCAACAACATTACATAATAATCTTATGACAGAGCAGTTGTGTTTATAATACTCTTGAGTAATTTCTATATTTAGTAAAATCATAAATTTTAACATGATAAAACTATTATATGTCTTCTTTCAGACCCAACTGGTTTCACTCAAAAATGAAATTTCTAATTCTAAGATATAGATATTTTAAGATGAGTAATGCATACCAACTTATAAAATAGAACAAACCACTTCATAAAATCACAACAATTTGTAAAGTTAATATACATTATAAAAGTTTATAGTAATAAATTAATTGGAATAATATTTCAAATCCAATTGATTTCACTCAAAATCGATTTATATTGTTTCGTTATTTCCATTTTAACTTAGCTACGTCATAATTTTTTTCTGCAAAAAACACTATACATTTGACAATTTAGTTAAAATATCAAATGATGTATGATTTGAATAGACGAAATATTTTGGAAAACTTAAGATATCTAGTTTATAAGTATAATTTTTATTTTACATAATAAGTATTCAATTAATATAATTTAATAAAATAAAGTATATAGACACAAAAATGGAACAACATATTTTTTTCTTCCAACTTGTAACTCAATTTTCTCAATCAATTTTCAACGAAAATTAGTGAAATCAGTCTATTTCGTAAGTAATTGAATCGATTTTCTAATGGGACATAAATCAGTTCAAAACACTATCTATGGAGAAAGTTATGAACAAAATACTGAAGGTTAAGAGACAATATTATACTCTTTTCATTTCAATCTTTATATTATCAAGTTCATTTGCTTAACTAAGTAAAATACATTCAAAATTCAATATAAACCAATTAATTTTCAATATTAAACAATTATTGTCTCATCACCAACCCAGCCACAACACTCAACAATCATAATAAAACAACAACAATTCATAATAATTAATAGGCTAAATTACATCTGTGGTCCCTTAACTTAATTTCAGGTAACGTTTTAGTCCTTTATCTTTTTTTTTTCCCGAGTTGGTCTTTTATTTTAATTTTAAGTGGCAATTTGATATTTTATATTTTAAAATGTCAATATTGTTGTCCTTTTTTAAAAAAAAATTCAAAAAAGTCATCAAATTTTTCAACCAAAACCCATAAAATTGATAATATCATCAATAAAATACAAATTTAATCAAATTTATAACTTAAATCTTGAAATAAACTCATATTTTTATTCTTTATTTGATGTTGTTGGCGATGAAAATATGAGTGTATTTGAATATTTTAGTTATGAATCTGATAAAATTTGCATTATATTGAAGATGATTATCAATTTTATGGGTTTTGATTGAAAATTTTGATGATTTTTTTGAATTTTTGTATAAAAAAGAATAACATTGTTGAAATTTTAAAACATAAAATATCAAATTATCACTTAAAATTAAAATAAAAGACCAACTCGGGAAAAAAAATAAGATAAATGACTAAAACGTTACCTAAAATTAAGTTAAGGGACCGATGTAATTTAGTCTAATTAATATAAACACATAACATGCATTATGTATAATTAATTATGTTAAATCAAATAGGATTATCTAAATATCCAAACATGCAAATCATAAACAATTAGTTATATGCAATTAAGATCTTTAAACACACCTAAAAAATGTTTTAAGAATGTTTTCTATATTAAATCTAAGAATGAAAATCAAAGGAGATGAAATTCATCATTGTTGAGTTTTATGTTTACTTTTCAAACATGCAAGAAACCTAAGTCTAAAATTGACTCATTCTTTCTCTATTCTCCTTCCAAGGTTGAACCATTAATTGCCGTTTTTCTTTATTCTCTTCACCCCTCACTCCTTCTTCCTCTCTCACAATATTTCCTTGTCTCCTTTTTCTTTCTCTCAGCTCTTTGTATATTGCTCTTTTTTTTCTTTTCATCTCATCTCACCTCTCCTGTATTCTCTTCCTCTTTTCTTTCTTCTTTCTTTCTTTTCTTATCTTCTTTCTATTTTATAATATTTCTTCCACACACTATTTTTATTCTTTTATACATATTCATATTTTTATTTGCTTTTAATTTATTTATTAGAAGATTGAAAAACACAGATTTCTTAAGTGAACTACACCCCTATATAAGCCACTAACAATATGTTAGATAAAGCAACGAAATGGAAAATATATAAAGTTTGCTTGGAAAAACAGCAAAGTTAAAAATAATACAGAAAATCATTTCATAGATCTTACAAGTAATACTTTTATTTTATTTCACTTACATTAATAAACAGTCATAAATAATATACATAATAATAATTAAAAAGATTAAAATTATATTAAAATTTAAAAATAAAATTCGTTTTATAAAATATCTTGTTAAAATAAAAGTTATAATGAGAGAGAATAAATAATAAAAAGAATTAAATGATATACAAATAAAAAAATTGAAAAGATAGATATTGATAAGTTGTTCAGACGACTGTGATAGGAAAAGACATGTGTTTTGCTTGGAAAGATGGAAAAGCTCAAAAGTAATAAGGAAAATATTAATTAAATAATCGAGTATTTGAAAGAGAGAAAAAAAAAGCAGTAATTGGTCAAAATGGCAAATCGAAAAGACACATGTGAGAAAATTGCTGCACGAAGCGTAAAATTAAATATTTTTAAAAGGATAAAAAGTTTAGAGTGCGCAATTGTCACTCTCAGCACACCCGCCCTCAGATTTGAAAGGTCCACCAATGTCAGATACGACTTTCTTTATAAAAAATAATATTAAAATAATTAAAAAATTGATATATTTTATTTTCATTTTTAAATAAATATATTATTCTTTTTACTATTATTTTCATTTATATTTTATTTTAGATGAATATTTGATTTATAGTAATGATATATTAATTTTTATTTATTAAATTAAAATTTAATTATTTTATATTAAAAAATTAAAATATATTACAGTACAATAGAAAGATTTTAGTATTGATTTTTGAAGAAATATCTAAAAGTGTAGTTTACAAGAAAAGTTCTATAAGACAAAGTGGTGGGTATCATTCATGCTAGTGTATATATCTTTTACAATGTTTCGACAATTGAGAGATAATTATAGCTAAGAGTTAAATTTGTTTGAAATTTATTGTCTTTCTTTTTCTTTGAATTTTCCAATTCTCAATTTTCTTCCTCTGTTGCATGAATTGTCAAAGAAATTACGATACGTGCTTCATGCTTGTTTTGGTCGGACGACTGTTTACTCGGGTTTTGTTGGAAAGCTTTTGGTTTGAAATTTTGGATTTAGATGATTATTGTCCATATTTACCATTTTTTATTTAACACTATTTTGTTTAGATATATAAAATTTGGTTTTTCTATGTAATTTGTAATTACGTTCAACAATCAGGGCTGACCCAACACGTTATGAGGTCTAAAGCAAAATTATTAGATAAGGTCTTTTCAAAATTTAATAAATAAATTATTAATATTTTATTTAATAATTATATAAATTTTTTTAAGAAAACTAATGACATTTTCAAATCTATTTTCTCTATATTTTTTAAATAATGAAATAAGTCTTTTCAAAATTTAATAAATAAATTATTAATATTTTATTTAATAATTATATAAATTTTTTTAACAAAACTAATGACATTTTCAAATCTATTTTCTCTATATTTTTTAAATAATGAAATAAGACATTTCAACGATTATACGGCAACATCTAACACTCATGTAAAATTTTCCATATTTTAGTTGAAGAAGAAAATAATGTGTATATATTGTACCACTCAAGTAACTCATGTTAATAATATGTTCACTATTTATCTCATGATCTCTCCCTTTATAACTAGTATTTCTCATATTAATGATGTACTCACCTTTTATCTCATAATTATTCAATTTATAATTAATATTTATCTCATCTCTACTGTCTTAATTAACCAATTTAGTTGTACTGAGATAAGTATTAAATAATTTGTAATAAAAACAAAATATTTTATTTAATTTATATAAAATTTTATCAAAATTAGTTTTAAGAATATTAAAATGTGAGGCATTTTTCATAGATAAAAAAATATTTGAGGCCTGTTTTTAAGTAAAAAAAATTTTTTTTAGAGAGGCCTACGGCGCTTGCTTTGTCCCTGTCTGGCTCTGATATATTTTTTGAGATGCAACAATATATATATGTTTTATTGATAAGGATAAAAATTGTTAACCTAGCAAGGTCCACAAAGAGCCTCCAATATAAAGACCTCAAACTTTTTTTTTTACTTTTAGTAAAATTATATTTTTTTGTTAAATATATTTTTAATTTTTATAAAATTATGATCTTTTAAATTTTATTTTAATTTTTTTTATGCATTTTTAATTTCTATTTTGATTTTGTAGTTATGATTTTTTTTATAAAAATTATAAAATTAAGAACTAAAAATAAATAAAAAATATTTTAGAAATTAAAAAATTAATTTTTTCTATAGAAATTAAATTAAAATTTTAATTTTTTTAAGAATTAAAATATATTTTATTTTTTATTAATTATTAAAATTAAAATTAATGTTAACCCAAATATATAAAATCAAATTAGTCGAGTGGTGGTTACACAATAACGTTATGTCAAAATAAATAAAATAGTCAGATATATTGTGTGGGATTTTTATCCATATTTTTTTTGCAGTTGCTCATTGCAATTGGGGATGCGATCCGTGAAGAAGATTTTTTCTCATTTTAAAAGATGTCGCATACTGGCAATGCGACATTGTACTGTGACAATTTTTTTTTTGCTATTTAAAGAATATTTGTATTTATTATTAATTATTTTTATTATTTGAATAATTTAAAAATAATTAAAACATTTAAAAAATCAAAATACTATTATGAAAAATAATAATAATAAATTTAATAATATTATAATTTTTTATAATAATAATAATAAGAATAATAATAATAACAATAACAATAATAATAATAATAATAATAACAATAATAATAATAATAATAATAACAATAATAATAATAATAATAATAATAATAACAACAATAATAAAATACATTAATAAATAATAATAATAATATTTATAATATTCTAAATTTTAATAAAAATAATAATAGTAATAATAATAATAAAGTAGATTATATTAATAAAATAAAATTACTAAAGTTGAACCAATAAAATATATTAAATTAAAAAAAAATAGAAAATTGAAGGAAAAATATAACAAATTTATATTTTATCATTATTATTATTATTATTATTATTACTATTTTCATTAATTTTTGTTTATTAGATAAGAAAAATAGGAGGAATTTATTATAATAATGTGCCAAAAAGATGAGAAAATTGTTATACTAATTTGTCAAAACGGAGGAAGTTGTTATAATAATTTGATAAAACAAAAAAATAGGTGTAAGTTGTTATAATAACGTGTCAAATTACCTTATATTTTTCCGATAAAATAACAATGTATTTTCTTAATAACTTCCTCTAATAGTATTTTGATTTTTTGGCAAATTATTATAACAACTTTCTCCTCTTTGGCACGTTATTATAACAATTTTCTCCTAATTTTCTTATCTAATAAATAAAAATTAATGAAAATAATAATAATAATAATAAAATATAAATTTGATGGAATTTTTCCTTCAATTTTCTGTATTTTTTTTAATTTAACGTATTTTATTGGTTCAATTTAATTAATTTTATTTTACTAATATAATCTACTTTATTATTATTATTATTACTATTATTATTTTTATTAAAATTTAGAATATTATTAAAATTATTATTATTATTTATTAATGTATTTTATTATTGTTATTATTATTATTATTGTTGTTATTCTTCTTATTATTATTATAAAAATTTATAATATTATTAAATTTATTATTATTATATTTATAATAATATTTTGATTTTTTAAATGTTTTAATTATTTTTAAAGTAAGACATTTCTGTATATATTTTTTTTTTCAAACTAGGACATTTTGAGATAAAAAATTCAAAAGAGGGATTTATGGATCAAAAACCCATACTGTGTTATATTTAAACTATCTATGACTTTTCACAAAACATAACTTTTTTTTCAGAAAAAAAAGGCTTGACTCTCATTAAAACTTCTAAAACAAAATTCCTTGGAAAGAAAGATATGTTTAGAGGAAAAAACGTACACTTTTCATCGTCTTTTATTATTTATATACTTAAATCATCCAAATACATTTAATTATTAAGGCAGTATGAAACATTAGTTATCATCCTATATGTGTAAATTGATTACAATTTTTTAGTTGAATTTTCGTTTTTTTTTAATGATTATTAAATAAGTACTTTTTAAAAAATTATTTTATTATGTTTTAAATGACTGTTGTTATTATATATTTAAATGAAATATTAAATGTTCAGTTTTAAATATTTAAAATGTTAAAAATTTCTAATCATAAGATTTTATTTTAAAAAAATTTACAATAATATTTTTTTAAATTATTTATTATAATATATTATTCTCTTATGTAAATATAATTTTTTTTTGTTATTATCTCAATTGTTAAACACACCTAACTATGCGTTATAGTTTTGGCATGTATCCCAATTTTATACTCCAACTCCCACAAATGTAACGAAATGATATATTTGTCTCGTATAAATATTAAAAAAAATTATTTTTACTCGCAATACCATTTTAATTTTCAATACACAAGTGAATGCAAATTTTTTATTATTTATCAGAAAACGGTACAATAGTTACATTCCGAAATTTTTTTCAAGTTTTTCGGAACACCTCCTTTTTTAAAAACTTGAAAATGCTTTCATTGTTATTGGCAGGGTTGACCCAACATATTTGGAGAATAAAAACGAATTTTCAAAATTTTAACATAACATCACTAAATTAATATAATTAATGTCATGTAATATTTCTTTTTTAATTGATTTAATATTGTTGACACAATATTACATTTAGAAAAGATTTATATTTTTAATTTTAAAAATATTAAAATTTGTGGCCTTTCTAAGTAAATTTTTTTTGACGCCTTTTGATAAAGTAAATTTTTTATTTTTCATGGAACCTTAAAGCGGTTGCTTTAGTGGTCTTATCCTCGGGTCGACTCTGGTTACCAGAAAACTTTTTTCAAGATTTTCGGTATAGAGTCGTGTTCCAAAAAACTTGAAACCCCAAATTTTTCGGAATTTTTGTTTCCTATTTTGTTTATTTTAAGTGGGTGTTGGTGCTAGAGGACGAGACGATAAGATTGTATGTATAGCACATGATGCTGGTATTTTATCATCTATAATGGATGCTCCTCTGGAAAGGATTCGACCCACAATATCTTGGAAGGACAACAACTTATAGTGGAAGATGATAATGAGGGAGAGCAAAGTCATATACCTATGATCTTAGAGGCTGATGTTGATGTGTTGGAGGAGTTTGTACATGCAATGTATGAACAAGAGGAGGTTATATAGGAGGAAGAAGAGGTTGTACAACATGTGGATGACCATATGCAGGAGGGATTTATAGAGTAAGACGAAGAGCTTACATGGTATCCTAAAGGACCGTATGATATGCTTGTCCTTACACGATATTGGTATCATGTTTATGCCAGACTGTGGTTTGATGAAGTATGTTAAATTAATTATTATTTATGGTACATTAAAAATATTTAAATTAATTACTATTTTTGTTCTATATTTCATTTTAATGTCATATATTTTATTTGTATGCAGAGGCGACCAATGCTGAAGATAACTGTTCATGGTAATAAGCTGAATCAATTTACTCCGCAAGTACTCTCGCGAGTTATACAGACGTGAGCGAATTTTTCTAGATTGGTCCTATTACAACGGGATAGACTGAAACTGATTGACAACAATATGATTTTTGCATTTGTGAAGAGATGATACTCTAAGACTTCATCATTTCACATGTCATTTGGTGAAATGACGATTTCTTTAGACGATGTTCTCAATATTTTAGGCATTCAAATTAGGGGCGAGTTCTACAGTCGACCACCTGACCTAGATAAAGTAATGACATGTAATGTTCCCATAATTTTATTAGGGGTGCCTACTGATGAGATATGGGATGAAACCATTGTATAACAAAGATTTGTTTTCTGCTACTATGGCGTATTTGCTGAATTTGGTAGAAAGTACTAGATAAGAGTCATATATTAGTTGATGCGAAGTACATTCTCCTATGCTAAGAGGAGTTTTTAAAAATTTAAATTTTAAAATCTTATTACAATATACAATTTCACAAAATAGATTAAGTAGCCTGTCCTTGATTTCAATTAAAAATGATTTTTTTAAAGAATTTTGACTATAAAAAACTTATCAATGATTTTACAACCAAAAAAATGCAAGAAAAATGATATTCAATTATTATTATGTGGATGAATGTTGTTGTTAATGTTGGATGTTACTACTACATATTTGAATTGATAATACATGTAAAATTAATTTTACTATAATTTTATTTTGGTTTTGTATGTACTTTTCAATTCTTATGTAATATTTAGTTTTTAATTATGTTAAAGACTATCAACATTTGATTATATATATTACACAACTTATTAAAAAATAGGATACCAAATTCATTGTAGGTCAAAGTGTATTAGGTTTTTATATTTTACCTAATTCATTCTTACAAAACTAACTTAGAAAGTAAATAGTATATCTATTTATCAATTAATTTGGGACCTTATTTTTAATCTATGTGGCACTTAACTATTTCTCAATACATCTCCTGGTGCCAAATACTATTGGGCATGATGTGTGAAACTCATCCTTATAAAAATCGATTTATATAGTGGATAATATCTTTCTTTATAAATTCTTTTGATATATACTTAGATTTTTTCTAATACACTTTCCCAATTTATGTTGGACTTAGACTTTTCTTAATACATCTTTTATAAAGTAGGACTATGAAGTGTTAATGGGGTAAAAATATATTTTAAGTCTAAAATATTTTTTAGAATAAGAGATTTAAATTATCATAAATCAACACTAAATAAACCTACATATAGATGCAGGTCATGCTTAAATTATTGTATCTTTTTTTACTTACTACTCCTAACAGGCTAACATTCTTTTTAAGTGTCACAATTATAGAAAATTTTGATTTTGATTTAACTATTTTTTTTTAAAGTTTAATGTAATACTAATTATTAATTTTTTAATAATACCATTAATTATATGTTGTAAAAAACAAAATATATACGAATAAAAAATAAATGGTTATTTAATTATAGAAGAAAAAAAATGACACACTAAATATGTTTAAAAAATCAAATGACAATTAAAAATATGTTGGGAGTAAAATGCATAGAGAGCCTTAGATAACACAAGTCTGCTCCTTTTAATTAATTGAAAAATTCATTGTCTGATTTAGTCTACGTTTAGATCCATTGGACAATGCTTGTGCTAAAAGTGATTTGACTATGCCAAAATTGTGTTTGGATTAAAATAACTTTCATAGTGAATGTAAATTGATTTTACATACTGTATGTTGTCCTCTTCCCAAACATTGCTTTTTGTTGAGTTTGTTTTTACTGAATTTTTTTTAACTTGATCTTCTTGTCATTTTATATCAAAATGTTTTACATCTGTGTAATAAATTAGTAAACCAACTTGATGTCCTAAGTTTTAATTTTTTTGAATTGATGATATGTTTTGTTTTCATGTTTTATTTTGAAACTGCTATATATTAGAAAAATATTTTTACAAGATCAAAGAGGTCGCCTCATTAAAATAAGAACAACAATTATAAAGTATAAACACTCCAAATACACCTAAGGGTAAGGGTGAAGTGCATTAAGAATAATAATCATACATAAAGCTAGCATTATTATTTCTAAACTACATTTATGAAATGAATCGTATATTCATAACAATTAAGATTAAAGAAACATTACACATATCATGATTAAAGATAACTCAATTACAAAATTTCCACATGTACTACACACAAGCCAATCAAATAGCTCTAATCTTAGATCTAGACGAGTCTACCACAAAGACCGGTAAATTGAAGTGTGTGTGCTTCCACATCTTTATATTACACACAACTCAATCTCACCCACCTCAAAATAGTTGACCAAACCGATCCGAACAATATACAAAACATAAATAATTGGGATATAGATTCCTCTTCTCCATGTTCAACCATACACAAATGTTAATCAATATAAGTCGCTCTGCTTCTAATAAAGTTGTCCTTCATCGATAAACGATGTTGAAACAGACGCCACGCGAACATTGACACCTTCAAGTGAACTCAATTATTCCACACATAAGGATATGATGGATACACCTCATTGAACGTCAATGTTGATAAAAAAAGTTGTACATATCCTTTACTACATAAGTGCCACGTTGACCAAAGTTACACCACCACCTGTCAATAATGTTATCATGCTAAATAATATCATCTAACAACAAAATACATTCCTCCACCAACTCTTTTCTTCAATCAAACAACTCCCTACGGCACCCCCAATTAAAAACCACCTCCACCGTCCTTGTCAATCATATTCGACATTGTAATATTTTTATTAAAGGTCATATTAAATAGTCTCATAAATCTATCTACAACAGTCCTCCCTCTACCCAAGGATCCTCCCAAAATAACATCGCTGCTCCATTCTCCAATACTTTTATATTAATATCCAGAAACCACCTCTTGTCACACCTTCAACTCCCCTCTAACAGAAAAAATAACCTTATACAAAATCAAACCTTATAAGAATCACCACATACATTCTTAGTGACACTCTCATACTTGTGACATAACACCTTAAACAAAAAACCCTCTTTTTTGCTCATCACCTTTCAAAATAAAATAAAAATTTGCATTGTATGTATTCGACTTAAATTAGTGATAAACTTATACAAGAGAATTTGATCTATTTTTGTCTCTGTTTATAATCTTGTAAAGACACAAAATTTATGAAAAACAAATACTACCACAAATACCAGATGAACTTTTTGATGGCCTTCTGCATCAATAACATTTCGTGCCCCTAAACAAAAGAAATGTAATAAACACATTCTAGTTTCGTAAAATATTATTGAGCTTTTTAATTACATTGTAGATCATATCTCGTCCTTCTTTTGTGTCTGATAATTTTTCGTTGAATCTTTGACATGTCCGCAAATTGAGAAAAATAACAAAAAATGATCATTGCATATGAAATTGAATTGTAACTAGAGGATATTGCTAATACATAAACAAAAATGATTACAATGATGAATTTGAACATTCTCATGACTGAAATGAAAATCTTTTAGTTTTAAATGTTTCATTGACTTAGTGGGTGTTGAAATATTTTCTCTTAAAAAAAATTAAGAAATAATGTTGTAGAATAATTATCGCTCTAGTACTATATTATAAAATAAGTAAAATGAAAGATTCGTGGATAATTCTATTTATTAATTGAAAACAAAAATTACAAATATGATTATATATAGGGTGAATGACTCTTGCCATCTCTAAACGAACCCAATTAACTATAACAAATATAAAACTGACTTATTATAAGTCAACTAATAATGACGGCTGAGTAATTGTCAAAATAAGTACTTGTCTAGTAATAATAATAAGTACTTGTCAAATGAACCCCAAATTTGGGGAGTTGTTGATTTGGAACTTACAATTGGAACTACTAAAGCTTATGAAAACTTCAATCATGGAGCTATGTTGTGTATTTCATTGGATACTAGTTAGAGTGGCTGCATTATAATCAGCATTTTATCTTCTTGGACACCATTAATGTTATGGTACACTTAAAATGCAATCATTGTCATAAATTTTTGGAAAAAAAAAAATTATTAAAAAATCACAAGGGATGCAATAAAGAAGAAAAAGGGGGTGTCAATAGTACAATCCTTCCTATTTCTCATTCATAAAAAAGAAATAAAAATACCTATGTGCGCTCACACCATGGTGCTATTGGGCTGTTGAAATTGTGCTCATAGCTTCTTCCACTTGTATTAATATATTAATATCTACAATAACATTATTCTCATACTTAATTTTTTACACTTCTACTCCTCACCCCCCTTTGATTAAAAAAAAGAAAAGAAAAATAAATCTACTTATTTGTCTTTGTTTATTTTTCAATAAAAGGGAGATGGAGAGTATTTTAGTGTAGAAAATAAAGTATAGGAGTAACATTATTGCTAATTTATATACCCTTCACACGCTTGCAAGCATTGTTTGGTTGGAAACTTTTGCCATCAAAGAACCCCCAAAGCAACCTGCAATATTTTCTTAAATTTGAAAACTTATTTATATAAATGATTACTAACTCTAGCACAAGAAAAAAGGCTCATTAGCAACATTGCCATATTTGTATTACAAAATTGTGACTTTGAAATGTTGTATTTACACAAAATTTTAAAAATTATGCAATTGCAATTATTTAATCATAATTTAAAATCATAGCTAATTAACAAGGTTTGCTCAAAGGGGTGACCTGAGAACACAAAATAAATTAGCAAGAAACAAATATAGTCCATATGACAATAGATGATATTGTTGTCTAACCAATCAATCTTGTGTTCTAAGATTCACTCCTCTGAGGTAGAACCATATGCTAGATGGGTTAGAAGAATTCATGAAACACTTTAGTGAGAAAGAAAACATATTTGTTTTTTGTGTTTATGATATTTCATTTTATATGAAAATATGGTGATGACATAAGGTGTAATGTCATGTCCCGATTTCACTATGTTGTCATTCCTTTGTTTTTATTCAACTATGTTGTCATTCTTAAAACAATATTCACTCTGTTTCTATTTATAAATAAAAATAGACAAATAAAAGTTAATATATTTAATTCAATAAATAGAAATAAATGGAGTATTATATTTGTTTTTTTGGTGAAAAAAATTGTTTTAATATCATTGTTATTATGATTATTTTTATTGTAGAATGTATTTGAGGAATATCCTAATAACTTATCTATGTTGTCATTCTATCGACACCATGATGGAGATGTTTCATCTTTCTTACATACACACATTATTATATTACGTATTTCCTTAAAATATTGTTGGCAATAATGCATGTGACTCTTATATGTGTAATCTTCTTAATTGAAGGTCTTTGTTGGACTTATTCCACTTCTCATTGCGTAACGGTGAAACACATTTTTAGCACATCAGTAACCGTTACAATAAGATCAACCAATTCTAGATTTTAAATTTGTATTTTAATTATTTAAAAAAAATAAAAATATACATAAAATATAGTTATTTGATCTTGATCCAATATATGTGATGAAAATGTGAATGCGTGCTTTTTCCAACTACAATCAATTTGAATTCGGTGGAGAAGAGGTAGAATAATAATAATTTTGTCTATCAAATCCATCAAGTAATATAGTGATAAAATATATATGTCTCCATATGAATTATTTTTCGTTTTATCGCACAACTAATAAAATATACTCGTCTATGCGTCTTTTATTTTTTTCTTGGAAGTTTAGAGAATTAATCCACACCTTTTATTTTATTTTTAAAGTCGAGATTACATTACATTCACACCTATTATTTTTATTTGAAGATGAGATGATTGATACACATCCTTATTTTTACTTTGAAGTTGGTACTTTCGACATGCAACCTTTATATTCCCTTTGAAATCGGAATGATTGACCCTCATCCTTTATTTTTCGTTTGAATTCAGAATTTCTAACTTGCACTTTTTATTTTTTCTTTGAAGTCTGGATAACTGACTCACATCTCCTTTATTTTTCCTTTGAAGTTGGGGATACTAATTTGCACCATTTATTTTTCAATTGAAGTCAGGATTTTCGACCTGCACCCTATAATTTTCTTTTAATGTCTAAATTTCAGATTTGCATCCTTTATTTTTCCTTTCAAGCCTGAATTTCCGACCCGCATTTTTTATTTTCCTTTCAAGCCAGAATTGTCGACTCACACCCTTTATTTTTCTTTTGGAGTCAAGATGACTGACCTACGCTCTTTATTTTTCCTTTGGAGCATGGTGACCGACCTGCACCCTTATTTTTCCATTGAAGATGAGAAAACGACCCACAACTAATAATGGGAAAATAACTCGCACCATAAGCCAAAAACAACATATAAATGTGATTTTTTTAGAAAACTTGAAAACGACTTGCACCCGAAGTCGAAAAAATAACCTATAACTATAGCTAGGAAAATGTCTCACACCCTAAGATGACAAACGAATTGCAACTAAAGTCAGGAAAAAAGACTTGCTCCCCAAGTCGAGAAAATGACATACAACTAAAGTTAGAAAAATTAACGTCAGTTTTTTTACATATCCTTTGTTGAGACAAACTCCATATTTAAAGTTTTGATGAAAATAAGCAAATGTTAATTAAGAAAGTTAATTATGATTCTAAAATGTTATGTTAATTTAACTTGTGCTTTTGAGTGAATTTATTTAAGAACAGAATCAAAGAAAAGCAGAAAAGACATCAATAAGAACATTCTGCATAAAAATAGAGAATGATCTCCAGTTTCAAGAATGTTCATCACAACATATGGATCAATCATTCTCCACCTCTTTAACAAAGATTCTGCCTTGAAATTTCATTCAAATAGAATCAGTACATGGCAAGGAACAAGTACGATTCATCCCAGATCAAAAAGGTCATCTGATCACTAAAATAAAAGGACTCAAATAAACAGCCAAAAATAGGAACAGTTTGTAACTCGAAAATCAGACTGTCAAGAAAGTTTGATCAACCTTGATATATGATAAGACATTACAAAGGACATCCAGAAAGATCAAAACAGGAACTCCAGAAAGATCGAATTGACAGATCCATATTGATAATCAATCTCTGTTTTCTGCATAACTCCAACAACAGTGTCTTCTCTTCTGCAATGGCTTATAACTCTTCTCCAAACTCAAATGGCTACATTCAAGACTCAAGATCGAAACTGTACCATTCAAGATCAAGGAAGAAACTTCAAAGGCTTTTTAACTAGAAGACAAAACTGATTTAAAGCTTTAAACAGAAAAGTCAAAAAGCAGTTTTAAATCAATGGCTGGATTATTTTTATTCTGAAATATTGGTTTCAATCAAAAATACAGAGCACTACCAACAACTCTTTTTGACCCTCATTAAGTGCTTCTAAAGCCTATAAATAAAAGGCCAATATCTAGGAGCAAGGCAAGAAATTTAGGTGCTGTAAAATCTCAAACATCAATCACATACACATACTTGAAGTTCTCAAAATTCACAAAGAAGAAGCAGTTCTAACAGTCTCATATCAGATTACTTGATCATTACTGATTTCTTTGTAAAGAATCAAATCTCAAACAAGAGTTGAGATATCTTAGATTCTGTCAAAATCAATCTTATTGTAAAAACTCAAACTATAAGAGTTTCTTTATAGTTTGTTTAGATTGCATTGAATCCTATCAAAGTTAGATAGGTGCTGTTATTGCTTTATGGATGGAAAGTAATAGAGATTAAAACAGATCAAGGTTGATCTAGACTAGGTGTTGTAAAATCAAAAATGTTATTTGTTTTAAACACTTAGTGGAAAATCTCACAGTGTGAGGATTGGACGTAACCCAAGTTGGGTGAACCATGATATTTCTTTGTGTGGTATTCTCTATCCTATCTCTTTATTTGATTGATTAACTAAGATAAAATACAAACTGATTTTCTGTTTTAAGCTAATCAAGGAACGTTCTCTGTTTTATAATAAAATCAAGAACGTTCTCCGTTTCTCTGTTTTCCTAACCAAGATCAATCTTGAGTTATTTTCTTGAGTTTTTAACAGAATTTTTAAAAGGAAGATTTACAATTCAAACCCCCTTCCTTGTAAATCGACATTGCTACTTCAATTGGCATCAGAGCTCGGTCTCTAGAAAGTTCAAAAAACACCTAACAAGTGGCAGAGAAAAGATCTAGAAGAATGTCGAAAGCAAAATACATTGTTGAAGGAGGATCCTCAAACAGACCTCCATTTTTTGATGGATCGAATTACTATTTTTGGAAAAACAAAATGCAGCTGTTTCTAAAGTCTCAAGACACAGGAATGTGGCGCATCATTATAGATGGAGACTTCACACCAAGAGTTGATCAAGATGACTCAAACTCTGCCATAAAGAAAGAAACAAATTGGACAACTGGTGATAAAGCTAAGGTACTTTTAAATTCTAAAGCTCAGTTATTCCTATCATGTGCTTTAAGCAAGGAAGAAAGTGAAAGGGTAGATGAATGCACAACTGCAAAAGAAGTTTGGGATACACTACAAACCCATCATGAAGGAACAAGCCATGTTAAAGAAACAATAATAGACATTGGCATAAGGAAATTCGAATTGTTCGAAATGCAAGAAGGAGAAACTATTGATGAAATGTATTCAAGATTTACTATAATAGTAAACAAAATGCGTTCCCTTGGCAAAGCTTACACATAACAAGAAAGAGTAAGAAAGATCATGAGGTTTCTTCCAATTATATGGAGACCAATGGTAACAGCCATAAGTCAAGGCAAGAATCTTGAATCACTGCCTCTGGAAGAATTAATTGGAACATTAAGAGCACATGAAGTATTGTTACAAGAAGACAAACCAATCAAGAAAGAAAAGGCAATAGCACTAAAAGCTTCTCAAGAAAAAATCTCAGCACAATTAGAGGAAGAACCAGAAGAAAATGAACAAGAAAATGCTGATGAATATATTCTTCTCACCAGAAGAATATAGAGAATGATGAGAAGAAGAGATCAAATCAAAAAGGGATTTCATAACAAAAATCCCAAAACAGAGGTTGACAAAAGTCAAGTCACATGCTTTGGATGCAACAAATTAGGACATTACAAAGCAGCATGTCCTTCAAACAGATATCCACCAAAACGATTTCCTTTCAAAAAGAAATCAATGATGGCAACATGGGATGATTCAGAAGAATCAGAAACTGAAGAAGAAGAAGAAGAAGAAGAAGCCAACATATGCTTAATGGCAAAAACAGAGGAAGAAAAGGTAATGAGTTCTGAACCTTGTCATTTATGTGAACAAATGGAAAAAGAATTTGATAACTTGTTAAATGACTCAAATCTTCTTATTCAAAAATGCAATTCCTTAAAAGAATAATTTTATAAAGAAAAAGAAGAAAGTCAGGCTAAAAATAACATGTTAAAAAAGATCATTCAAGAATTGAAAGAAACAGAAAAACAAATTTTTGAAAATCAAGAAAGTCAAGAACG
The DNA here is from genome assembly GCF_000331145.2 of Cicer arietinum. Lineage (NCBI taxonomy): Eukaryota > Viridiplantae > Streptophyta > Magnoliopsida > Fabales > Fabaceae > Cicer > Cicer arietinum. The sequence goes on along the minus strand of NC_021161.2, from coordinate 11,795,333 downwards.
TTCTGCACTACAAACAGAGAACCTTTCATAACATCATGGGATCTCAAATAGGAATCTTTGATAAAGCTGGTCTTGGTTTCAATCAAACCCAAAAAACCAAGCTATATGAAAATTTCTTTGTCCTAGAAAGAAAGGAAGAAAAGTGGAAAACTAGATGCTCATATTGTAAAAAACTTGGACATCTAGAATTTGCTTGCTATTTTAGAAAAAGAGATGAAAAGATTGAAAAGAAAAAGGAAATTGAAAAAGGAAATTATTCTGTAAAAACAGTTGTAAAAAAACTGCAAAAAGGAGAACAATCTCCAGAATGTTTCCTAAAAGGAGAAAGTTCGAAAACACAAGCTGAACGATCTGGAAACTCTTTCAAACCAAAGTTTAAACCTTTTGAAAAATAGATTGTTAAACCTATTTCAAAATGAACAGCTAAAAACTCAGCAAATTTCAAGAATAAAGGAATGATACATCATTTCAAAGAAAAAGGAAATGTTAAAACTAGCTCTCCAGGACCCAAGACAAAGTGGGTACCTAAGGCTAAAATAATATCATATGCAGGTTGGTTTTCCAATTATAAAGAGAAAGTCTTGGTTCTTGGACAGTGGCTGCTCAAGACACATGACAGGAGATAAAAACTGCTTCATAACATTCACCAAGAAGGATGGAGGATCGGTTACTTTTGGAAATGACAATCAAGCTCAGATTAAAGGTAATGGAACCATTGGTAAGACAAACTCTTCTCAAATAAATGATGTTCAATATGTGGAAAGTTTAAAACACAATCTGTTAAGTATAAGTCAGCTATGTGACAATGGATGTGAAGTCATTTTCAAACCAAAGGTATGTGAAATCAGAAAAATAAAAACTGGAGAAATTCTTTTTTCTGGAAATCGAAAGAAAAATTTATATGTTTTATATCTTGAAGAACTACCTGATGAATCATGCTTCATTTCAATCAATAAAGATAAATGGATTTGGCATAAAAGGGTTGGACATATCAGTATGAAAACCATTTCAAAGATCTCTAAACTAGATCTTGTTAGAGGATTACCAAAACTCAACTTTGAAAAAGATAAAATATGCGAAGCTTGTGGAAAAGGAAAACAAGTCAAAAGTAGCTTCCACTCAAAAGATTTTGTAACAACAAATAGAACTCTTGAACTACTTCACATTGATTTATTTGGGCCAGTCAAAACAACAAGTCTAGGAGGAATGAAATATGGTTTTGTTATTGTTGATGATTTTTTAAGATTTACGTGGGTATTGTTTTTTAAACAAAAAGATGATGCTTTTGAAGCATTCAAAACATTCTGTAAAAAGGTTCAAAATGAAAAAGAATCAAGTATTATTTCTGTAAGAAGTGATCATGGAGGAGAATTCATAAATGCTTCATTTAAAACTTTTTTTTAATGAACTTGGCATTTCTCATAATCTCTCATGTGCAAGAACTCCACAACAAAATGAAGTTGTTGAACGAAAAAATAGAACACTACAAGAAATGGCAAGAACTATTTTAGAAGAATCAAATGTTGAAAGATATTTTTGGGCTGAAGTCATAAACACATCTTGCTATATTCTAAACTGTGTATCTATCAGAAAGATCATCAACAAAACCCATATGAAATCTGGAAAAATAGAAAACCAAACATCTCTTACTTTCACATCTTTGGGTGTTACTGTTACATTATAAACAACAAAGATCTCATTGGAAAATTTGATGCAAAATCTGAAAAAGTAATATTTCTTGGACACTCAACCGACTCTAAAGGTTATATAGTGTTTAATTTAAGAACAAATGTTGTTGAAATAAGTATGCACATATTATTTGATGAGTTTGATGACTTAGATATAAGTAAAAAGGATGAGGAAGAAGAAACTCCAATCGAAACACAACAGCAAAACAGTTTGCAGAAAACAGAGATTGATAAACAATATCTGTCTCATTCTCCACCAAAAAGCTGGAAAATGATTGAAGATCATCCTCAAACCCAGATCATCAGAGACACAACTGATGGAATTAGAACCAGAAAATCATTGAAGAATGATGAAAACAACATGGCAATGATATCTCAGATCGAACCAAAATCAATCAAAGAAACAATTATTGATCAATCTTGGATAAATGCCATGAAGGAAGAACTACTGCAGTTTGAGAAAAATGAAGTCTGGACTCTGGTACCTGATCCGTTGGATCAAACAATCATTGGTACACTATGGGTGTTGAGAAACAAACTAGATGAAGAAGGTAAGGTTATCAGAAACAAAGTAAGATTGGTAGCTCAAGGTTATAATCAACAGGAATGTATAGATTATGATGAAACATTTGCTCTAGTTGCAAAGTTAGAAGCTATTCGAATACTTCTTGCATATGCATCTCATAAACTTATCAAATTATTTCAAATGGATGTTAAAAGTGCTTTTTTAAATGGATTCTTAAATGAACAAGTGTATGTAAAACATCCCCCAGGTTTTGAAAGTCAATCAAAACCAAATCATGTTTTCAAACTTACCAAAGCTCTATATGGCTTAAAACAAACACCAAGGGCCTGGTATGAACGACTGAGTTCATTCCTAATTAAAAATGACTTCCTAAGAGGAAAAATTGATACCACACTATTTAAGAAAATAGAAGGAAATGATTTACTCATCGTTCAAGTATATGTTGATGATATCATTTTTGGATCAACAAATGAAAAAATGTGTGAAAGCTTTTCAAAACTTATGCATAGTGAATTTGAAATGAGCATGATGGGAGAATTAAAGTACTTTCTCGGCTTACAAATTAAACAATATGAAAATGGCATTTTTAATTGTCAAGAAAAGTACATCAAAGATCTGTTGGTTAAATACAAAATGAATGAATCAAAAATCATGACCACTCCTATGCATCCATCTTCTTCTTTGGAAAAGGATGAAAATGGCAATGCTGTTTCTGAGAAAGAGTATCGAGGAATGATCGGCTCTCTGCTATATCTAACTTCCAGTAGGCCTGATATAATGTTTGCAGTGGGTTATGTGCTCGATTTCAATCAACACCAAAAGAATCTCATTTAACAGCAGTAAAACACATATTTAGATATCTTGTTGGAACTACTAATCTTGGTCTTTGGTATAGAAAGGGTTCACATTTTGATCTTATAGCATACTATAATGCGGATTATGCCAGAGATAAAATTGAAAGAAAAAGCACGAGTGGAGCATGTCAATTCTTAGGAGAAGCATTAATCAGTTGGTCTTGCAGAAAACAAAACACAATAGCCTTGTCAACAACAGAGGCCGAATATGTTTCAGCAGCAAACTGTTGCTCACAGGTTTTGTGGATTAAAAATCAACTTCAAGACTACTCTGTAAGTTATTCCAGTATTCCAATTTATTGTGATAATATGAGTGCGATAAATTTGTCTAAAAATCCCATTCAGCATTCTAGATCAAAACATATTGAAATAAAACATCATTTTATTCGTGATCATGTCAATAAGAAGGATATTGAATTAATCTTTGTTGATACTCAAAATCAACTTGCTGATATTTTTACAAAGCCTCTTGTCGAGGATAACTTCAATTTGATAAAAAAAAAATTAAAAATCATGAAAAATCCAGAAAGTTCTGGATAAATTCTGCTTCTTCAGAAAACGGAGAACGTTTATCAATCTCCTTTTCGCGAGCATCATTCTCCGTTCTGAAAAAACCAACATTCTCTCTCTGAGTCATCACCTTCTCTCTCAAAACCAAAAAGGCAAAACTTGACATTTAATACATGTGCCTCTCTGTCTGAAGATAGAGTACTGACACACAGTTTATTGCCCCCAAAATTCCTCTCCTCCTTCCCTAGGTTGACAACAACTAGTCAGAAAATAATCATTATTTTCTTTTCGTCTTCTCAAGTCAGAAAAAACAGTTTCTTTTTCAACCTATTCACCTTCTTTTTCCCCAAAATCTACATCTAAATACCAACCTTCTCCTTCATCTTCCTCACTCCAAACTCAACAGAAAAAAATGGCGCAAACCAAAATATCTGCACGCAAAAATGCTTCTCCCTGCACACCACCTTCATCCCCTTCATCTGATTCTATGGAACGTTCACCTTCTCCACCACCTCGACCAACACCACCACACACTCCCTCTGATTCAATTTCTTCTGACAACAACCAAGAAATCTTCAATCCTAATCCTCTGTCCACTATTCTTCCACCACTATACACTCGTCCTACACCAAACCTTGCTCAAGTCCCTCCACATTTGCGAAACCAAACCATTCCTCAACGACGATCAATGAGGGTTCAATCTGGAATTGGAACCTCAAAACCATCAAACCTAAAACCACATTACTTCGTCATCTTAAATTCTGAGACTGATGATTCCTCTGATTCTTGCCTTCCATCATCAGAAAAGGCGCCCACAAAAACTCAACAAGCAAGGACACCAACAAACACCAAACCTACCACACCATCAAAATCAGCTTTCTCCTCAGAACCCTCACAATCAACTCCCCCAAACCAAAAACGGAGATTGATAAACGAAATTGTCTCCCCTCTTACTAAACAAAATGAACCCCCTCTCAATCCAAACCACAAAAAAAACATTAAAAAAAAAATCTGCCATGACAATTGCGCAGTTCCTTGCTCGAAAGAAACTTCCAAACCCTCAAAGGAGAAAAACCCTCGCTACAAAACAAAACCTCAAACACTGCTAACCCGCCTCTCTAGAACATTCTCCACAATGTTCCCCACCCCAACCTCAAGAACGTTCTCCAACTCTGGAACGTTCTCCTATTCAAACTCCTTTTTCTCCTTCATCACAAGAACCTTCTCCAAATCAAGAACGTTCCCCTGCTCACATAGTCTCTCCTCCAGAATCCACTCCTTATCCACCACCTTCCCCATCAACACATGCCAAACGTTCTCCCACTCTAGAACGTTCCTCTACCTCCACCTCGTCTGAATCTAAACAAAATACTCCACCACCTAAAAAATCTCCACCACCTAAAAAATCCAAACAAAATACTCCACCTCCGATTCCTTTCCAGCAAAACCAAACTCTTCAAAAGCAAATGGGCTCAACGCCCAGTTGGGATTGGACGAGTCTTCATTTTTGACAACCTCATCATTGACGGCAATGCTGTCCAATATCACACAGATGCTCTTGGATGGACCTCGTTCCTGCAAACATCTGAATGCTACTATCCAGATATTGTCCGAGCATTTTATTGCAATGCAAAGACGTTTTCTGACAAATCCCTTATCATTTCCACGATTAAGGGAGTTGAGATCAAACTAACTCCAGACATTCTGGCTTCAATCCTTCAGTTGCCCACATAAGGCACATCTGTATTTGGTAACAACTGGTACTCATTCTTGAATCTTCGAAAGACTGAAGTACTCTCTGATTTGTTTCAAGAAGACTCAACCTGCAACTTGTCAACATACCTCTAGCCCCTTCCTAAAGTATTCAATAGTATGTGTCTGCATACTCTCATTCCTCACTGTGGAAGTCATGAGTATGTCTCTGACAATGATGCGCTACTCATCCACCATCTTCTAAACTACAAACGTCTGAACTTGCCTCATGTGATTCTTCAACACATGATCTGTGCAGCCACTAAAGACTACAAGAAGAATACTGTACCCTATGGAATGGTATTGACTAAAGTCTTCAGGTATTTTGGAGTCTCCATTTCTTCTGAAAAATCTCTAATCAAACTCTCCAAATTCTCCACCAAAAATCTCTCTCACATGAAAAAGACTTTTTCTGCCCAACCTTAATCAACCACATCTTCCTTTCCCACCTCTCTCAAAAGAAAGAGATCAGCTCGAACCGGGCCTATCCCAGCTCCCATTCCTTTTTCACCCTCCTGATCTGATCACTCACCAGAAGCAGTTCCTAAACCTGCTTAAGAACGTTCTCCACCTAAAAACCCGAATCCTTCAACTTTTCTCCCTACTTCATCCACCATTTCTTCAACTGACTTCATCTCCTTCAATCAACTTCTTCGTTCCCCACTTCAGAATTTTGGGACTTTTCTAACTGCTCAAAACACGAGCACCATGTCACCACTCTTTATCTTTCCACAAAAAACCAGCTCCTCTATTTTTAGCATTAGTCAGTTTTTGAACTTCCCAGAACATGCCGCCCCATCTACAAATCTGTCTACCCCACCAACATCTCTACCATCCATGTCCACATCAGTTGGCACTCTTCCATCTATTTATGTGTCTCGCAATACAGTTGTTGCCACTACCACTCAGCCAACAACTCATCTTCACACTACTCCTCGCCAGTATGAACCTTCTAATTCAGATATCATGGTTGCTCTGCATGTCATTATGGCTAGACAGCTTCAACAAGATCAGGAAATCACTCTGCTGAGAACTTGGCTCACAGAGCAACTTGCTCCCAAGCTGGGAGTTCCACCTCCTCCTCAAGTTCCCCCACCAGGGAAATCCTCCTCTTCAGAAGGATCCTCTCCCTCCTTAGCTTCTTAGTTGCTTTTCTGTTACCTTTTTGAATGACAAAGGGGGAGAATTAAGTTAGCTTTTAATTTGTAGTAAAAAGACTAAGTATGTAATTTTGCTCATAGTTATGTGATTTTGTTCTCAATCAACTGAAAAACCAGTTTATTGCATATAGTGTTTTTTAAATTCTGTCAATTTAAAAACTGCATAAATTGAGGGGGAGCTTTTTAGCTCTTTAAACACTTGATATAAGAATCAGAATTAAAATCTAAATTAACATGTTTGTCATCATAAAAAAGGAGGAGATTGTTGAGACAAACTCCATATTTAAAGTTTTGATGAAAATAAACAAATGTTAATTAAGAAAGTTAATTATGATTCTAAAATGTTATGTTAATTTAACTTGTGCTTTTGAGTGAATTTATTTAAGAACAGAATCAAAGCAAAGCAGAAAAGACAACAATAAGAACATTCTGCATAAAAACAGAGAATGATCTCCAGTTTCAAGAATGTTCATCACAACATATGGATCAATCATTCTCCAACTCTTTAACAAAGATTCTGCCTCGAAATTTCATTCAAATAGAATCCGTACATGGCAAGGAACAAGTAGGATTCATCCCAGATCAAAAAGATCATCTGATCACTAAAATAAAAGGACTCAAATAAACAACCAAAAATAGGAACAATTTGTAACTCGAAAATCAAACTGTCAAGAAAGTTCGATCAACCTTGATATATGATAAGACATTACAAAGGACATCCAGAAAGATCAAAACAGGAACTCCAGAAAGATCGAATTGACAGATCCATATTGATAATCAATCTCCGTTTTCTGCATAACTCCAGCAACAGTGTCTTCTCTTCTGCAATGGCTTATAACTCTTCTCCAAACTCAAATGGCTACATTCAAGACTCAAGATCGAAACTGTACCATTCAAGATCAAGGAAGAAACTTCAAAGGCTTTTTAACTAGAAGACAAAACTGATTTAAAGCTTTAAACAGAAAAGTCAAAAAGCAGTTTCTAAATCAATGACTGGATTATTTTTATTCTGAAATATTGGTTTCAATCAAAAATATAGAGCATTACCAACAGCTCTTTGTGACCCTCATTAAATGCTTCTAAAGCCTATAAATAGAAGGCCAATATCCAGGAGCAAGGCAAGAAATTCAAGTGCTGTAAAATCTCAAACATCAATCACATACACATACTTGAAGTTCTCAAAATTCGCAAAGAAGAAGCAATTCTAACAGTCTCATATCAGATTACTTGATCATTACTAATTTCTTTGTAAAGAATCAAATCTCAAACAAGAGTTGAGATATCTTAGATTCTGTCAAAATCAATCTTATTGTAAAAACTCAAACCATGATATTTCTTTGTGTGGTATTCTCTATCCTATCTCTTTATTTGATTGATTAACTAAGATAAAATACAAACTGATTTTCTGTTTTAAGCTAATCAAAGAACGTTCTCTGTTTTTCTAACCAAGATCAATCTTGAGTTTTAAACAGAATTTTTAAAAGAAAGATTTACAATTCAAACCCCCTTGTAAATCGACATTGCTACTTCATCCTTTACTTTGATCCTATAGAAAATTTGAAGTTTTTTCGGACTAGACTTCTGGCTGACCCAAGCCCAATATCACCTTATTTCATGCTTTATAAGCCATGCATCATAACTTAACAAGGTATGCTATCTCTTATGCCTATCATTTGCCACAATCATATATTGACTTGAGTGTTGGAGTATTTTTAGATACACCCACACCAACATGTACCTTCTTCATTGTGGATTCCAACCACACATCAACATATGCATAGTTTTCTTCCTTATAATATGTCATCAAAGTGAGATATCTCAATTATGATGAAGTAAAAAGGGGCACTCGTTGATGGTTAAATTTTTTACTTTGCCCTTTTTAATTATTCAAAAAAATAAAAACAATGGACATTTTAGACTTTTTACCCCATTCAAAAAATAAAAAAATAAATCAAATCTTATCTAAAAAAAGAAAAGAAAATTAGAATTAAAATAAATTAAACAGAAATGCTTTTGATTTGATTATTTGTGATTGGGTTAGTTTTACCGTTGAAAAAAAAAAATAGATTTTAATCAATTAAAGTAGGTTTTCAAAAGAAAATGTGAAGGTTAGGATTTTTACTAATTATAATTAAAATGAGTTATTTCGTCTTCAAATAATTTAACCTAATATTCAACTATAAACAATAGGAATAACGACTCTCTAATGAAGAAAAAGGAGGAGAAAAATGTAGAGAAAAAGAGGTGAAAAGAGAAAAATGGATGAATCGTAATTTGTAATGTGTTGAAATCAATTTGCCGACGAGCCACTCTTGGTTCCCTGCTACACCATTCAAGCACAAATCTTCTCCATAATCACCACTTCAATCCAAATTAGAAAAATAGATGTAAAAACCCAAAGGAGGATACAAAAATAGGTGTATATCCACCTTCATTTTTTGTACATCTCAAACGACTTTTTTCTATACACTACAAGAAAAACCCTGATTTTGTAGTGGCCAAAAGCCCTCACAAAAGGAGTAAAACAACCACAACAAACACATTTGTGGTGGCTTAAGGTAGTCACAAATAATCCAGTCACAGTTTTGTGGCGGCCAAAACGGCCACAAAAGCTAGTGTTTTGGTTACCATTTGTAAAGGCTTAACCCATCACAAATTTGAGACAGAAAAGTCCGCCACAAATTTGTGAAGGCTTAGGCTGCCACAAAGAATAAAGTTGATTAAAAAAATCCACAGTTTGTGGGGGCCAAGACTGAAGTAGCAATTTCAATCACAAGAAATGGGGGGTCTGAATTGTGATTTCATCTTTTAAAAATTTCCTGTTAAAACTTAAAGAATTTAACTCAAGATTTATCTTGGTTATGAAAATAGAAAACGAAGAACGATCTTGGTTAGTGAAAAACACACACTGTAACTTACCTATTTAATTTGATAATCAAAAGACTAGAAATAAATAGAGATAAGGAAAGAGATATCACACAGAGATATATCCCTGTTCACCTAACCCAAATTACGTTCAGTCCTCACAACCGTGAGATTTTTCACTAAGTGTTCAATACGAAGAACGTTCTTGGTTTTTACACCACTAGTCCAGATCAATCTTGATCTGTTACAATCTTCACATTTCAACCTAGAAATGATTTTTACAATCACCTTTCAGCCTTGAAAGGATTTTTACAAACACACTCAATCTAACATAAAAGATAGACTTGAGTTACAAATGATGTGTATGATAAAAGTGTTTGGGATCTTGAAACTTCTCAACACTTGTTTGAGATAAATGAAAGACAAACTCAGTATACAATGATCCAAAGATATAGTGAAGAAAGTTTGAGTTTGCTTGAAAAGTTTTTTGACTTGTTACTTAAACAAGTGTTGGTAGATTTGTAAATTGAACTCTTGCCTTCATCTTCTAATTGATTTTCAATTTATAGATGTTAAAAGGGTTTGAATATTCAATTTAAAATGAATATATCCGTTGGACACACTTCCAGAGTGTCAGATATATTTTAAACCAATTAAACATATGTTTATTTGCTATCCAGAACGTTCTTGACAAAACGGAGAACGTTCTTGCTTTTGGGTCTCATGGAAAACGTGAATAAGTGAGTGAATGAGTTGGCACTATTTTGAGTCAGGTTTATGCAGAACTTTCTGCAGAATATTGTAAGTAGAATGTACTTGTGTCCTTGCTCACAACTCATCAATTTGGAGATCAATCTTGAGGTTGTTTTCCACCTTTGGTTGTTGATCTCGAGTTCATGGTTTCACCAATGATATGAGCAATCTTGATATTGTTTAATATGTGGTTTATATTGTGTAAAATTATATTTTTTAATTCTGTCTTTAAAAGAGAATTAAAATCAGAATGTTCTTTTGTAAAAACAAGAACAGTCTTCGTTTCTTATTTTGTTTGAGTGTTGAACTTTGACAGCTGTTATGTGTCAATCCTTTGTCTCAGAAAGATGATGTGCTTTATGCAAAAAGGTGAGAAGCAGTTTCCTTGCTGTCATGGTTGTCCTTTCTCAAAACTCATCAATTTGGAGTTTGATCTTGATGTTTTGCTTTGCCTTTATTGATCATCTTTGATCGAATCTATCCAAAACAATCTTGTGTAGATTATTAACTTCCACTGTGATGAATACTGATGTTTTGTAGTGTAGATAAATGTACTTTTGTAGCCCAAATCAATATTAAATTACAACAGATTTTGCTATTCCAAAGCTGTGAAAACGGAGAACGTTCTTCGTTTCTGTTTTGAGTGATTGCTGGATTTTGACAATTCTGACAGTTGTTGCGTGCCAAGCTTTTCTGTTTTGTATGTATGTCAGTGATATGGGGACTTTATCATTTCTGTCCAGTTTGTACTTGCTTACTTTAGCTATCAACTTTGAGGATTAGTCTTGCTTTTTATTCTTGATGCATTGCTTTGCTTTTTGTTGATCTTATGGAAAGAATCTGTCCAAAATGATCTTGAGTATATAATTATGTTCCTTTGTAATGAATACTGGTGATTTTCAATGTAGATTGATGTATTTTTGTAGCCCAAATCAATCTTGAATTAAATAAGACTTTGTTCTTTGTAAACCAAAATGTTCTCCGATCAATGCTGTCAAAACCAGAATATTCTTCGTTTTTTTTCAGACTGCTGTCCAGAATGATCTTTGTTCTTGACAGTCAAACTGGAGAATGTTTAGATCGATCTGGTCTTGCTAATTCGTGATCTTCTCTCTTTGTGATTCGAGTAGTTTCTTTGACTTTGATTATCTTAGTTTGTTCCTTGCCAAATGTTGATGATATTGATGTAAAATCCAGAGGCTAAAACTTCTTTTAACTAGTGGAGATTGATTGATCTTGGAGCTGTGATGATCTTTCTTGAAACTGGAGAATATTCTCCGTTTTCTAGATTTTGTTAAGAATATTCTCATTTCTTGTATGTTTAGTTTCTTGCCTTTTTATGCTGATTTCTTTGCTTTGTTTAAATCCTATCTTTAAATTAATACACTCAAAAGCACAAGTTAAATTAACATAAGATTTAGAATTATAATTAACATTCTTAATTAACATTTTGGTCTTGCTAATTCGTGATCTTTTCCCTTTGTGATTCGAGTAGTTTCTTTGAATCTGATTATCTCAGTTTGTTCCTTGCTAAGTGTTGATAATATTGATGTAAAACCCAGAGGCTAAAAATTATTTTAACTAGTGGGAATTGATTGATCTTGGAGCTATGATGATCATTCTTGAAACTGGAGAACATTCTCCGTTTTCCAAATTTTGTTAAGAATGTTTTCCTTTCTTGTCTGTTTAGTTTCTTGCCTTTTTATGTTGATTTATTTGCTTTGTTTAAATCCTATCTTTAAATTAATACACTAAAAAAAATACAAGTTAAATTAACATAACATTTATAATCATAATTAACATTCTTAATTAACTTTTTATTTGTTTTCATCAAAACATTAAATTGAGATTTTATCTCAACAAATTGCATTCCAAGAATGAAGAAACATGCCCTCTTTTCTGTTTAAACTGTTCATCATGAAATAATTGTTACTTAAATATTTATATTATCATTTGTGATAAAATAGTATTGTTGAAATTTTAATGACTATCCAATTACAATGGAAAAACATTAATTATATTTTTTTCACATTAAAATATTTATATTTTTTTTCACAAATATCTATTGAATAGATATAACGGGACCCATGTGTAAAACATTAAAACTTGTTAACATTCTCAATTCTTAATTAAAAATGTCACGCATATATTAATTTTTAAGAAACATTTTTGGAATTAAATATAATAAATGAAATAAAATACCTCGTTGGACACAATTTCATCATTTAGCCTGCAAACAAGAGCAGCACCATTTACAATTTTTGGCATATTTGTTATCCAATTGAAGATGTCCTCTGTAGCTATATGTTTAATTCAAATAGGAAGGCAAGCTTTTCATAAAAAATACAAAAAATGAATGCAAGCGGTTAGTGTGCGCACGCCAAATTTTCTAATAAACATGTGATTATAATATTTTTATAATTAAACAACATTAGTTTTTTTTTTTTAACGCAAACAACATTAATTTGGACTTTATTTCAAGCCTATTCAAAGTTCGGTTTTTAATGAGAGTGACACTGAATAAAATTTGAATTAGTGAGAATCGATCTTAAACTACTCTATTGATTCAGAACCAAATTGTGTTCAAGTGTGATACAACATGCATTGATGTCATATTCTACTTGTTGCTTCTTAGTTTAGTAAGGCAAATTGTATCCTTTTATTTAGCATAACATATTTTCCAAATTCTTCACAAATTATCATTAGACTAAATTATTGAAGTTAATGTTTTCTTCTCTTTCTACAAAGGTATACAACAAAATAACAATTTTTAAATGATATAAAACAACCCCACTTAAAATTGTCATTCGGCACTTAAATAGTTTAATGTGTCCAAAATACAGCCATATTCATATTTTTGTTTAATTTTTAGATACAAGTTATTTTAACTGTAATTATTAATATATTTTTAATCAATTAATTATTTATTTTATATATACTTTTCACAAGATTAAAAAAAAACATTTTCTATCATAGTTAGTCACGTCACGTTAATTAATACATAAAAAATATTATAACATCCTATATATATATTTACTTTGAAGAGAACACTTTGGGAAACTACAATAATAAAAATTAAATTTTATTTTATTTAAATATACAAATTTGACACAATCCTTAATATCATATATATTGTGTACTATCACTACTAGAAAAACAGGATTTAGTGTCGGTCCAAAGCTGACGCTAATAGGCTAAAAGCCGACGCTACTGGTGATTTAGTGTCGGTGTCGAGCTTAGGCTAAAACGGTCGAAGCTAATGACTAGCGTCGGTCAGACACCATCCGACACTATATTAGTGTCAGCTAGTTCTACGTTACACCGACGCTATCAACAAAATTAAAACATCCGACGCTAAATATGTCAGTTGACACGTCAGCTGAGGGAAAAAATAGTTGCGTCAGAAGGTCGACGTTAAAGTCAACAAAATATGTAGCGTCGGCTGACCGACGCTACAGTCAAAATAAAAGTCAACTTTATTTATAATATAGCGTCGCTTGAAAAGTTGTGGAATTAGTAGCGTCGGACAAAGTCGACGCTAATATCAAATTTATTTAGTTTTTTATTTTTATTTTTTTAGCCCCTGCTTAATTTTATTTTTTAAAAAAAAATAATTGATACCTAAGAAACATTAAAAGTCATTGCATTGACAAAATAACAAATGCACCAGAGTATTAAATAACTTAACAAAGTATCATATATTATGAAACTACAAAATAATAACATAGTATCAAATAACAACTTTAACAAAGTTACTTAATACATAATTGTCAACCAATTACTACAAAAAGTAAGCATAACTATGACATTAAGGTTCGTCCAGCGACAGGTCGTCCAAATTATGATCGTAATGAGGATGCGAAGGAGGATGACTCGCAGTAGATGATCCACTAGCTGATTGACGGTGCAAAGAGTCAATTTTATCTCCAAAAAATTGCTTTAATGCATCAAAATCATTCTATAACTTCTTTGAACGCTCCCTAGCCTCTTCGACGACCTTTGGAACCACTTGAGTTTGGGTCACTGCATTATGAGCAATTTGTTCAGCTCTAATTCTAGCTGTCATTTCTGCTTCTAAAGACATCCCAATCATAGAATTAGAGGGACTCTGAGAATGTTGTGTAAGCAATACACACCCATATCAGGCGTTAATAGACAAGTCTCCCGTACTATAAACTCGACCACGAGTGTGACCCCCTGCAAATTCAGTCCATAACTTAAGTATTGCCCCTCCATCTACCTCTTTAGCACTTTCTTCACTTGTTTTGCCAAGTTGTGTTTGTACTTCCTCCAATTTTTTTTAAATGTTCCCTGATAAATGGAATAAATTAATAACGTAATATATGATCAAATTTCTAAAATAAATTAAACAAACAAGTCAAGATATAGATAACATACTAACTTACACTAATACGTGTGTAATAAAGGGATTGCTCTTCTAGGATCATATTATTTTTTGGTTGATTTATAATATAAAGAATTTGCATAAAGAATTTACATAAATAAAGAACATACATAGGTAGATTCTGCGCGACTATCAACCCAAGCGCCATTTTTCCGCTTGTGGGTTGTCAAAAATAACTCATCTGGAAGTAAATCTCTTTGAACGTTATTGCTCTACAAATAAAATCTAGATTATTGGATCACAACTCAAAATTAGATATGATAAATTAAATTGTATTAATTTTAGGTTAACGTAAATTTAATACATACGAGCTCAATCGCAACATCAATATGAGCCTTGCGGCCTGAGGTGTGGACATCACCGCCTCTTGTTGAAGCTCGATTGGTCTTATTTTGGCTGGAGATGTTCTTGAATGATATACCTTCCCAATATGCTTGAAGACCAGTCCAAGCTTCCTCACCTTTGTAAGCATATCTGATAGTCTTTTAGCGGCCTTTTGTTCAAACAGACGTTTCACAATATCATTATGACAAGGATCCCACGACACCTTCTCTTGGGAATAACAAAAAGTATATATGTACTAACTACTATCAACAAAACAGGTAACACAATTCTCCCTATATGTGCTAGAAAAATGAATTGAACATATAATTATATTCAAAGGCTTACCGCAAACTTTTCAAACCAATCTTGTCTAATGATATCAATGGTTGCACTCCAACCAAAGATAGGCTCACGAAATTATTTTTGTATGGCATACCTAATGGCATCTGCAACTGCGTTGCTAGGAGTGAGTCTGCATTAATGTATTGAAGAAATAAAGTATTAAGTAAATAAAATGTGTCTATACTTATGCTTCTAGTATTAAGAAAATAAACTATTGTTGTAACTTATCCTTTACCATAAAGTCGTATAATGACTTTTCCATTATGATATCTCACAAGCACGATAGGAGGAACATTCCCTTAATCCGCCTCCTCACCCTCTTGGTTGTGGTCCCCAATTTCCACCTTATCCTCATGATCATCGGAAGTTTGTTGCACATTCTTCTTTACCAAAGTCTCATGTGGGGAATATTGTGAAGAGGCACCCATGGTCTGAATATTTAAACCTGGAGTCAGCATAACGACAAATACCTCAGAGATTGAGGCATGGATGGGAGATGGTGTCGAGTAGGATGGTGGTGTTATAGTATCAACAGGTGCTACAATCTTAGTTGATGTTGGAGGCTGAGACGGGGCTGGAGACGAACGATGAAGTGGCCTAGTGGTAGACAAGTTGCGACGTATGATATCCCGCTGCTCATTAAGTTTACCCGGTCGTAACATCTTTGGTTTATACCTAGTAGGATGAGCCTTTCCTTTATCACCGCCACCTTTGTTAGTCATAAAGTAAAAAAGATTAAATAAAAAACAAAATGAACAGTGCAATACAAAATACAGAATACAATTTATCAAAATACAAGTTGCTTAAGTAGACAATTTATTAAAATACATAATACAATTTATCAAAATACAAAATACACAAAGTAAACAATTTATCAGAACTCAGCAAGTTGCTTAAGTACAAAATGAACAGTGCAATACAAAATACATAAAATAAACTCTAATATTATGGAATACAAAATACTATTGTAATATGTTCGATCACTATCCTTTCTCCCTTCACTACAATCTTCAGTAAAAAAACTCTTCGAACACATCTACTTGTGAGTTGTCACGTAAACAAGATATTGATTCTATTTCTGCAATTGGTAGAACATGTGACATCCCATCAGACTGATAAGGCATTTCACCCTCTATGTTGTCAATCTCCACGTGACCCCTTGGTTTTGTGTTAATTGCCACACACCATCCACACTTATCTCTTCACATTTCTGGATAGGGGACATAATACACTTGTCTTGCTTTTGGCACCAGGATGAAAGGATCATAAAGACGATAACATTTATCCATCTTAATATCAACAATTTGATATTGTGGATGAATCTTTGTACCCCTATTTTTTGTGGGGTCAAACCATTCACAATAAAATAATGCAACCTTGTCCTTTAGACCAAAGTAATCTAGTTCTATGATATAGTTGGTCGTGCCATATTAATCATCTTCTCCTCCTTCAGTAAGACCCCTTACATGCACCCCACTATTGATTGTCTTTTTATTAATGTTGTAGGCCTTAGTGTGAAACGTGTATCCGTTAACAAAGTAAATGTTCCAAGATATTGCCATTGATGAAGGACCACAAGATAGTGCTATTATGTCTTTGTTGGTCACTTAATTTGCCTCGTTATTTACATATGCTTTCAGCCATATGAGAAACTTTGCATGTATACGTCTAGATGTGTCTTCTTCATTGATTGAGTGATTCTCCAAGAATATGTTGTCAACAATCACATAGTTCATAAGTAAATACGTATTATGGTTTGCATCAATATAATTTTCCACACATTATGATGAACACTTACTCAAGATATGGTTTAATTTCATCACAATTAATTAAGACGTGTACTTGAGCAGATTTCCATTCGTTATCTGTTAGGTAATGTGTTCCAGACTTCCCACTAGGTCGACCTCGTTTCAGCAAATGGACAGTGAAGGTTGGAGATCATCACATTCTAAATGACGATTATTACTTAAATTTTTGGTTGGCAACAAATTGAATGACTTGAAATAATGAGAACAAAAATAAGTTGTCTCGCATTGTATATAGTCGGCGGGTATGGAGCCTTCAACCCTAGCCTTGTTTGTCACTGCCCGCTTTGAGACTCCCATACATCTGCACATTTAATGATTAAATGTCTATTAAGTTATAATAAACATGTAATCTGTTAAAAAATCAAATACAACAGTTACTTTTCAAATGGATACATCCACCGGTAATGTACTGGACCACCTAACATTGCTTGATTGGCAAGGTGGATTGGAAGATGCTCCATTGAGTCGAAGAAACCTGGTGGAAAAATCCTTTCTAACTTGCATATGATAATTGGAATGTTATCATTCAACTTAACTAAGTCGTCCAACCTCAATGTATTGCAACAAAGATCCTTGAAGAATCGACTTAGCTCAATTAATGGTTTCCAAACAAATTTTGGCAAGGAATGAAATGCAATTAGGAGTAAAAATTCCATGAAAACATGACAGTCATGGCTCTTCATCCCATGTATCGTACCCTTCTCAACATCGGCACACCTAGCAAGGTTTGAAGCATAGCCATAAGGCATTCTCAATTCCTTAAGCAATTTACAAACCAATTTGGCATCAGATGATGGCAAAGTGTAATTTGCCTTTGGTTTACCCATATTTCCGTTAGATAAGACTTGCATCTCCAAGTCCCCGCGAGAGCATAATAAAGACAAGTCTTTTCTCGCCTTTTCATTATCCTAATTGCCAGAAGTTGAACACATATTGATAACATTGATTGGGTAGCCCCCTCGTAGATGGGCTTGTTGGTGGATATCAACTTGTCATAAAACCATTTTGCATCTTCGTTAGGCAACTCATCCTCAGCAATTGTCTCATTTCCCATGCTAGTGTTCACATCAAGGACATCTCGATAAGGCCTAAAAGCATCAAACACCATTTCATCAATTGCATTAAATTGGTCGTCATGATGCACAATCCTACTACTAGTCGAACCACCCCTTGTTTCAACCATTGGCTTCACTTCTCCGTGTTCAGTCCAAATCCAATAATCTGGTTGAAATCCATCCCGGTACAAGTGATGTCTAACAGTAGTTGTTGCAGATATCTTCATACACTTACATTTTATACACAGACACCTTATCCCTCCATCAGATATACAAATCGGTTGCTTCAAAGCCCTCTTCACAAAATCTTTAACACCACTAACATACTCCTTTTTCAATCGGCGTCTACTTTCATGTACCCTAATGTACATCCAAGTACGATCTATTTACTATAAGACCAAAACTTAACTTGTCAATGACTAAATAAGTTTGAAAAATTATAGAGATAAATAAACTCATGAACCTGACAACATTTTCAAAAAACTGAACCTAACAATTTTATGCAATATATTTGAGTCATATAAAATAAATTCCAACAGAACAGAGGTTAATATTCAAATAGTAACCTAATTTCCAATTTATATCATGACATCAACACATGGCACTGCATAACAATGCAACTAACTAGTTAAAGTAGAATTTCCACAATCTTGTAACTTTGGTGCTATGTTTTTTCCATATGGTTTTTTACATGAAGTGAAAAAATCCCAAGGTAACTAATTATTGCTTTAGTGGCATTATTTTAGTTTACCTGCTATTGTTAACAAACATGTTACGATTATTTTGTTCGTTATTTCTGATGGGAATCTTTGTTTTGAAATTGTTATAAATGTTCCTGAAACATCAATGACTTCATTGACTTTGTAGGTTGCAGCTACAGCAGTGCCCTTGCCAGAAGTAATCATTGACATTCTAAAAGGAAAATGGGTACACGACATGATCGAGTTCTCTTTACCACCTTTGATGACTCTTGTAAGCAACTTAAACTTTGCATATGTTAATGTTAGTATGATTATATGTTCACATGTCTTGTAATTATTGATAGAACACTTACTCACTGCTATGCCTCTCTTCTCCCCCATTTATTTTTATTTTTATTGAAGGGGTCGGGGTGTACCTAACTATATTTCAATATTTGTACTTTTGATTTCTATTCAATTACCTTATTTTAATGGTTACCAAAAATAGTCTTACTTATTAGCCTTCCCCAATTCAAAAACTTTGGTCTCACATAATCATGGTCTCAGATAATGCATACAAATAAACAATAAGGAACTCAAAATTCAAACCAAATTCCTTGTTTATCTTAGATTGCCAATAGTTTAGCCTTCCATGGTCATCACAAATGATAAGTTTCAAGAACACTAATCCAATATCATAAAACAAATTAAAATTACAAAAGAGATAAAAAAAAATGACTATCTAAGTATCAAAAACTATTAAAAAAATAATTTTTCAAGTTTCCCTTTTCTTTTATGTTGTATCTTCTATTTATAAGTCATAAATCTCGTGGAATTGCAGATATCCCAATTCCACACCTAAAGGTATCGGAAACAACTTTCTAAAGAGATATTATTTGCCTTAATTGGATTTTTTTATTTACAAAATAATGATATTCATTTAAGCTAAGTGAACAAATAGATAGAGAACAATAAAAGTTTGCTGGAAAACAAATATGATAAATCAACAAACAAACTCAACAACATCCATATTAATAACAAAGTATAATCAAATTAACAACATCCATACCCTTCAAGTGCTTATAATCCTTCCCCCTCCAAACTACGATTTGTTCTTTATCGAAAGTCACCAGGATACAGGGGACCAGGTCCTGCATCAATGCATTTGGGATAGTTAGAAAGCAACGACTTAAAGAACCAAGCCCATAGGAATAGATAATGGAACCAGAAATCATGCAATCTATCCAAAAAGTTTGAAAGGTAGAAAAAATGCCACTATACCACCGTTCTTGTATTACCACTACCACTTACCTCTATTACCAAAGTTTACTTCACATTACACAACTAAAATGCCATAAAATCTAAACGGCTAGACTGAGAGTGAGACGCCAAAACTTACATTGAGAATGGACCACAGACGAGCACGAGACAGCGACACTAAACGACGACATTGAATGGCGAGAGGGTCACGGGTTTGAGTGACGGTGATGGTGACGGGTTCGAGAGGGTCTTGGGTCCGAGAGGGGGGCGATTTTGATAGCTAGGGTACCGAGTGGGTGACGTGATAGAACTGTTGATGTGGCAGCGATATGTAAAATACATGTTTTTGATGAAGACAAAGACCAACGTTTATGATCAAGGCAACAAGCTCAAAAAGAAGTTCAAGTATCTTCATTGATAAGCTTTAAATCCAAATATATTAGATGTTTTAATGTAAAGATAAATGATACAACCAATACCTCAAATACATGAGAACCATTCATATTTACATATGCATATAAAGTATTTTCAAAAATCAAAAATGCCTTAACAAAGTCTTAAAACTAAATTTTTTGACAAAATACAAAGGTGTATTCGAATACAGAATAGTGTATTCAAATACAGATGCTAAGTTAGAAGCAAAAGCTTCACATCTGTATTCAACTACCACCTGTTGTAGTCGAATACACACAACAAGTCAGTAGCTAAACTTTCAAATCTGTATTCGACTACGACATGCTGTAGTCGAATACACACAACAAGTCAGTAGCCAAACCTTCGAATATGTATTCGACTACGACCTGCTGTAATCGAATACAAAGCAAGTAGTGGCAAAAATCACGAATCTGTATTCTACTACATGAAAGATGTATTCGAATACAAGGTGCAAATTTTGAATAAATCTGAACGTTACAAAGAGGTGTATTCGAATACATACATCCTGTATTCGAATACAACTGGAAGCAATACAATTTTTCAGATCTGAAATGGTTCTAGATCATTGTATTTGTTCATCAAACCTCTTGGATCAATGGCCACAAATCTAAAGAGATGTTTATGGAGTATAAATACACCATAACTTCAGATCAAACAACACATAATCCTTGAATTAAACCTTGAACAACTTTGAACAAAATTCTGATCGTTTACAAAGTACTTGCATTTCATTTTCATATCATTCAGAAAGGTTCTCAAAGTACTTGAAGTAATATTGGATTAAAATCATTATATCTCTCTTATATCCTTATTCCAAATCATATTATATCACTTGTAAAAGAAAGTAGTACTTTCTTAAAGTAGCGTAATCTAAGATAGTGGTGTGCTATCTTAGAAGTACTGTTAGAAGTTTGTAGCAGAAATCCCAGGGTGAGAGTTGTACATTTTATGACAATAAGTGGATTAATATCTTGTGGTGTGCAAGAGGACTGGATGTACCCTTGGTCATAAGGGAAACCATGATAATTCTATTGTGTTCATTTAAGATAGTGGTGTGCTAACACTTAATTCACCCCACCCCCCCCCCCCCCCCCCGTTGATGCAGCGACGATATTCACGGCGTTGAGAGGGTTGAGAATCAGTGATGGGTTCAAAATGTAGGGTTAGTGACGATGACGAGTGTGAGATAAGGGTCTGTGTTCTTAATTTTACAATCTAAATGCTCATTTGATTTTATTAAAAAATTTACTTTTAAAAAATCATAAACTTAGCGTCGGCCCCTCCGACGCTACATATTAATATAAAAAATAAAAAATTAAAGGCTAAATACCACCCGTCGATCCCTTAACTTAATTTCAATTAACGTTTTAGTCCTTTATCTATTTTTATTCCGATTTGGTCATTTATTTTAATTTTAAGTGACAATTTGATATTTTATGTTTTAAAATGTCAACAATATTATCCTTATATTTTGCAAAAAGTCAAAAAATTCATAAAAAGTTTCAACCAAAACTCGTAAAACTAATTATCATCCTCAATATAATGTAATTTCATCAAATTCATAACTTAAATCTTAAAATAGACTCATATTTTAATCTCCAACAACATTAAATAAAGAATGACAAATATGAGTTTATTTGAAGATTTGAGTTACAAATTTGATCAAATTTGTTTTATATTACAAAATATAATTAGTTTTATGGATTTTGTTTGAAAATTTTGATGAATTTTTGAATTTTTGTATAAAAAAGGATAACATTGTTGACGTTTTAAAACATAAAAGATCAAATTGTCACTTAAAATTAACATAAATGACCAAATCGGGAAAAAAAAAGATAAATGACTAAAACGTTAACTAAAATTAAGTTAAGGGATCATAGGTGGTATTTAGCCAAAATTAAATAAATAAACTAGCGTCTGCCTTATTTTGCTTAGTGTCGGCCCCTCCGACGCTAATTGTAAATAAAATTGAAAAATAAAATTTGTTACCCTCTGACGCTAGTTTTATGGATTTTGTTTGAAAATTTTGATGAATTTTTGAATTTTTGTAAAAAAAAGGATAACATTGTTGACGTTTTAAAACATAAAAGATCAAATTGTCACTTAAAATTAACATAAATGACCAAATCGGGAAAAAAAAAAAAAGATAAAGGACTAAAACGTTAACTAAAATTAAGTTAAGGGATCATATGTGGTATTTAGCCAAAATTAAATAAATAAACTAGCGTCTGCCTTATTTTGCTTAGTGTCTGCCCCTTCGACGCTAATTGTAAATAAAATTGAAAAATAAAATTTGTTACCTTAGCGTCGGTTGGACCGACGCTACATCGACACTAGTTAGCGTTGGAGTCGGAGGCCGACGCTAAATATGACAGCTAAAATGCAATTTTCTAGTAGTGTATATTTGTGTTATGTTTATGCCATTAACCATTTTGAATATTTCATTAACTTCTAACTAATTTTATTTTTGAAAAATATTAACCCCTTATTTGACATATATACCATTAATCACTAAAATGCAAGACATTAATTACATTAGAGTATTGTGATTCGGTGGTTAAAGAAGTATTTTAAAGTGGTTCATTTAATGTAATTTAGGGATTAATGAGATATATGATTATTAAGTAATTAATAACATAAATTTTAATGGTTAATGAAATATTTATAGTAGTTAATGACATCAATATGTATTTTAAGTTATAAGGTTTTATTTTTTTCAATTTTAAAAATTAAAAATAAAGTATGTTTTTTTGAAAAAAAAAAATGCATATGTCAAGATTTAAGTTTCAATAACACAGTGGAAAGATAAGTCCAGTTTTTAGTGGTTTAGTTCGGTTGGGTTCAGGAGTTCAATTTATTCTAGCAGTTCTTTTGAATAGGCCTAGTATTTGTTGATAATTTTTGTTGGGAAAAAATAAGTAATAACCACCTCTACAAAATAAATTTTCTTTTTTCATGTGTGCAAATAAATTAGGAAAATTGAAAATAAAATTTTACAACAAACTAGCAATGAATAAAATAAATAATAAAAATGCTACAATATTTAACATGAAAAATCCCTTTCAAGATGAGAGAATAGAAAACACTAAAGTCACCGTATTAAACAATCATCACTCAATAATCAAAACCAAACAATATAAAAGCAATTCTACAAACATCGGTGTAACTAGCTTTCCCAAAAAGAATGCAAATATTTTTTACAAATTGTCCCAAAGTAGGTCACATTTTAATGAACCAATATTGGAATATCTTTTTCTTCTTTAGCTTAAATGCTTGAGTGACGCGTCTAAACTTATCAACACTTGTCCTAACGTACCACATTATATACTAATTAATCACTTGTAAGGGTCAACTAACAAAGGATTAGAGATACTTAGTTTCAAACAATCGTTCATATAAGATATCTAATAAATTATTAACATTTATCAATAAAAAGAATCTCAAATAGAAATCTTATTGATACATTAAAAGTCTTAATTCATACTTAAGATTTGGCACATAATTTGAACACGTACTTTTTTGAAACTACATTGGTTACTTAAAAATTAAAATATTAAAAGTATATATTTTTAAGGAAATTTTTGTATAAAGAAAAATCAATTATACGAAACATTTGAAATATCGTAAAAATGTAAAAGATCTACCATTAAATTTCTAAATAAAAAGTTTAACTATAAAGATAAAATAAACACATAATCCCTATATTTAGACTTTTGACGTTACCTAGCTTGAACACGTAATATATTATTGGGTAGATGAAAAAAATATACTCTTCAAATTTTCAATGCTCTATATCAATTTGAAACATCACATCAAACTATTGTGAGTTATAAAGCACACTAACATAGAATTATATAAAAATTTAAAGATATTTCTAACTATGCCAATATGCTAATCATTTAAAAATCCTCTCATAAAGTTATTAATAAAACATAAATAAAAATCTATGAACATCAATTGAGAAATGTCTATGATTCTAACTTAAAACCAAGACTCCTAATAAGTCTTAGTCTAATTGTAAGAATCTAAAACTCCAAGTGTAATAGTACTCAAAGGTCTAGTCTTAACAGGTAAAGTTTATTGTAATGACTAAAAGAGGGTTTATTTACTTTCTATGACTTGCAAGTAACATATTTCATAAAGTTAGTTTTAATTTGGATCGTAAGTGACACCTCACTAACTGATTTCTATGTATAGAAGAAAAATTCATCTAACTAGGATAAATTCTTTTACTCACTTTTATAATGTATATCTATTCAAATAAGGTATATATTCATTTGAGTATTTGAATCACTTTTATTAAACAGTTACAATGTGTATACCTCAAATCCTCTTAACCTTATTGAGAGATAGCAAATCTTACCTTCAAGCATGTGTTAAAAACATCCAATGTCTTTAACAAGAACTTCAACACAATATCTTCAATAGTAAACTAAAGACCGATCACATAAACACATGTGGTCAAAGTCATTTCCCTTAACACATAGTAAAATCAACATCATTACTACTTTTTTCAATGGAAGGTATTTTAAAGCATAAACAGTAAATGGAGCTAATCTCAGCAAGCTATACTATTATAACAGTTATAACTTTAGAAGAAGTTGAATAAAGTGTCTTATTGTAATGGTGACTACTATCGGAACACTGCAACTAATATGAATGTGTCAAACCTTTTTGCATATGATACAAAACATTAAATATTGTTTAAATGCAAATGAAATAGCTATGGGATTGAGTAAAAAGTTGAGTTCATATATCATCTACGTTTATACACAATGTGATTAGGAAAATAGTAAAAATATCATATAGTAATATTATGATAAATTTTGAAATAGAAAAGTTAGAAATAAATTGAAAAAAGAGTTTGTTCATGCTGTTAAAGACCTTAAGATAAGGGATTTGAACCAACCTATTTGTATATTTATGGGACGAATAAGTTTTCCATGTATAACCTCTAAGTTTATCAAGATAAACAATAGAACAATAGTTGAGAGAAACAGTTGTATATTATTGAATAAATGGTAACCTTGATTTTCTTACGATCTTGATTTTATTCGGAGTCTAATAATCTTGATTTTAATTGTAGTGCAATAATCTTCAAAGAAATTTGCACTCTGATGAGTTATATCTAAGAACCCACGAGAGAAAAATTGACGCTTGCTTTGATAGTTGTGAAAATCTATCTATATTAGATTTTTTTTCTTTGTTCTTTCATTAACCCTTGTTATAGCTATTGATATTGATAATCAGTTATTTCTATTTTTCGTTATTGTTGTTATTCTCATGTTGTTTCATGTTGTTCATTACACGACTACTTTGTGGCATTTGGCTAGTGTTGTGTATGTGCTTGAACCGGAATCTATTGGTGCAGATTGTGTAATTATTTTGCCTTATGTTGTTATAACTTATTACCATTGCATATTAGTTTGATTTTCTTGTTTTACTTATTGAATTGGTGCTAGCATGGAAAAAAAATTTAATGTCGCCATGCTTTGATTGATTCTTTTTGTTGTACAATAGTTTGACACTGTATACAAGAACCATTTTAAGCTAATTTGATTTCTAAATAATTGATTTGATTCATGTTTTGGTATATTTTGACAATCCAAATTTTGACATTAGCCTCGACTTAGCTGACACTATATGTTTGGTTGACTTTTTATGTTAGTGTTAGCTAGTGAGCGCTATATTATTTTTCGGGCGATTTTCAATGGATTGATACTAGTGTTGGATGTTTCCGTTTTGATTTATAGTTTCGCTTTTAGTTGGATTGATGGACATTACTTTAGTGTCATATGCCTTTTTGTTGACGTTTGTATTTAGCTTCCAGCGTTTTATCCTGAGTCCTGATAGTGGAAACTAAAAAGTTTTAGTCTTTAATGTTAAATTTTTAATTTGTATGAAGAGATTTTAGTTTGAGAAACAAAATTTCAAACTTTAAGATTTTGAATTTTTTTTTCATATTTAAGACTCAAGGGTTCCAATTGTGTATGTCAAAAAAGATTGAAGAAGAAATATTAATATTAAAAACAAAGTTTTAATCTTAAGTGTTGGTGTTTTGAGGTTTAAATTAGTTAGTGTATTCCTTTGATAAAGCGTTTTGAATAATGAATGTTCTAATTTAACAAAGTAACTTTGAGTTTAGTTAGTTTGAAGAAAAGAAAACTCTGGACATCATATTTAGGGATACATAGAATTTTGTTTTTAATTAAGGTTTTAGTCTTGATTGAAGGACGAGAGGTGAGAACGGGTGTTGAAGAGAATCTTGGAGAATATTTGTGCTTTGGTAAATGAGTGCTATATGAGGTATGAGCTCCTTCTACTTTTTAGTATAACATTTGTAGGTTATACTTCTTGATGGTGTTTGGATACTTGGTAATTGATTTAGTGTTTTACTAGTTGGTGTTTGATTCCTTGGTGGTATTTTCTTATGCTTGATTTCTTGGTATTTTGTGATTATTCTTGAATAATGCATGTGAATATGATAAGAAATAATGATTGAACAATGTGGTGAATTCATATAATGTAATATGATGCGGTGTGGTGTGTAAGACCCATATTTTTAAATTATAATTTATGTATTTTGGTGTTGACCTCTGAGGCTTTTTAGCCAAGTTATTGATATTTTGTAAGTTTAATGCCCAAAAATATCTTTTGAGACCCCGATTAAAATTATTCGTCGATAAACAAATTAGATTAAGTATAGTGAATCTTTTGGCGAAGAATAATTTATTTATGTTGCGAAAAATTTAATATCGGACAAGTTTTGTTAAAAATATCTCGGATTGCTGAAAATTTTATCTGTCAATTGAGTTGCAACGAGAGTAAATATTTTTATCAAAATTGTTTCAGAAGTGATGTGGAAGTGTTGATTTTTATAAATATCTAAAATATCTAGATATTTAGATATTGGTTTGGTTTAATTAATATATATAATTAATATATATATATATATATATATATATGGTAAACATATTTTTTCTCTTAATCAAAGATCATGAATTCAAACTCACTTAAAAAATACAATAATATTAAATATTTTGAGAAAGTATTTTATTGTCCATTATAGATTTATAGTCATACCCTACTCATCGGAATTATATATATATATATATATATATATATATATATATATATATGTTGGAAAGGAAAAAGGAAGGAAAAGAAAAAAAGAAAGAAAACACGAAACCTTTTCTTCCTCTCCTTGCCTCGCGATTTCTCCATCTTTCTTACTTCTCCCTTCATTTTATTTTTCTTTCTTTTGCTTCAAGAAAAGAAACTCAAGGCTTGGTGGGTGAGAAAGAAAAGTTTATGCTTCTTCCCTAATTCGAGGAAACTGGGTTAGGGGTTTCCAAAACCGTCAAACACAAACCTCTACATTTCTTCTAGATCTAAGCTTTATTTCGGGAAGAGATAGAAGGAAAAGTTGTTCATCTTCCCGCTATGGAGCAAGTGAACCAACTTTGGAAGCGACGACACGAGCAGAGATTTTATCGGAATTTATCGCGGTACCGTAATCGCTCGTTAATGCTACCGTTATGGTAAGGACTCCTTCCAAACTTTTAGCTTGCATATAGGATGCTATATGTGTATTTGTGGAGTTAGAATTTTGTGAAATGGATGTGTGATTTTTTAAAAAAAGGAATTTAATTCATTTATGTATGTTTTCTAGGAAATTAAATTTGATGTGTTTGAGGTGTGGTTTGTGAAAATTAATTTGGCGTGATTTATGTTTGAAAGTGTGGAAATATTTGGTTGATTGATGATTGATGATTGAGATTGGTGTGGTTTTTGTGGAATTGGAATTGATCGAATTTAATGTGAATTGAGGATTAAATTTTATGTGTGGTGGTGGAAAATATATGTTTGAGTATGCTCTGTGTTGAATTTGAAAATCATTAGTGTTAAATGAGTATTAAAAATGAGAAATATTTTAATATATGCATTTACTTAATGATTGTTGTGGAAAGAGTCAGAGTATGCTCATGCATTTCATAGTACATGGTGACCGTGATGGTGCCATGGTGATAGTGGTGACCGTGATGAGCCACAAGATGATGTCATGTGATTTGTTGGTTCATCTTATCATTGCGGGGATTTTCGCGTTGTGTAGGTCCGTGATAGATTACACATTTTTGTAAATCGTGCTGACCTGTAATAGGTGGCACCTTGGTAAACAGTACTGGTATGTGATAGGCGGTACGTTTACAATTTACGTTTCTTTTTTAAATCGTTCTGACCCGTGATAGGTGGCACCTCGGTAAACAGTACTGGTCTGTGATAGGCGGTACATTTAGGATTTACGTTTCTTTTTGTAAATCGTGCTGACCCATGATAGGTGGCACCTCGGTAAATAGTACTGGTCTGTGATAGGCGGTACGTTTATGATTTACGCTTTTTAGTAAATCGTGGTGACCCGTGATAGGTGGCACCTCGATAATTAGTACTGACCTGTGATAGGCGGTACAATTATAATTTACGCCCTTTTGATAAGGGTTTTGGTTCGGATTCTGGAATTCATGCATTTTGGCATATACGCATTGCATTAGAGTGCTTGGCACACGAGTCATGTTTGATATAATGTGATGATTGCATATGTATACTCAGTTGTTGTGATTGTGCCGAAATTGATAAGTGTTATTGTTTGGATTTGTTTGTAAGTGTGGATTGATTGCGAAACCATTTTTGAAACTGAATTCTGCAGTTTTCTGCACTTGTATTCGAATACAAGAAGTTTGTAGTCGAATACAAATGTTCTGATTTTGCTACTGACTTCTGAAACAACTTTGTATTCGAATACAATGAGGTTGTAGTCGAATACAGTTGTCCTGATTTTGCTATATTCAAATACAAGGATGATGTATTCGAATACAGTTGTGATGTTTTTGCTTCTGACTTATGAATTAGCACTGCATTCGGATACAAGGATGTTGTATTCGAATACAACAGTGCAGTTTTGTTAAAAACTTCATTTTTCAACTTGTTTATGCATGTTTGACATATAAAAACATTTTCAAGGAGTATGATAAGATGAAAGGTTATTTTGTGCATTAAAAATTTAAATGTTGTGTGATATTTGTTAATTTCGGTTGGTGACCTTTACAATTATTGTGGAAATCTGAGCTTTGCCCTCAGATGAGAACCAGGATTGTCCTACCGGGTAGTACCTTAGAGATGGACACGTAGTTAGACATATCTGACTGGTGCTGTGTCAGAAGGATCATGCGAGGCGCGTGGAGATCACCCGAGTTGTATGGTTTTTTGAAGCATGATCAGATTAGATGGTTGTATAGGGGATGTATGTCTTTCTTTCGTGGATGTATTTATTTCAATTTGGAAGACTGTACCTATACCTCATATTGTCAGCTAGACTTTTATTTTGATGGGTCCATGTACCACTTTTGATGTGACGTGGGGGAGTTAAAATTCTTGGGGCAGTGCTTTTGTACAGGTGTCTGCCGAGAATACCCCAAGAGTATGAGATATGTTTGATAGGCCTCATAGTCCCGATGTATTTTGATGTTTAAATACTTTGGATTTTTATTTCAAAAACTATTCCGCTGCTTGTATATATTTGTTGACTTTTGTCGTTATGTTACGACTTAAATATTTTATCCAAAAGTATTTCTTTCTTCTTGATTTCTGAAATTCGATTTTCGTTTAAAAAAAAAAGTTGTTACATGGTGAATTAATGCTAGATATTGTTGAGGCAAAATCCCAAATTAATATTTTGATAATAATCAAACAAAGTTAATTAAACTTCTAATTATGATTCTAAAAGCGTGTTGCTATTTAATATATGTTTTTGAGTGTATTATTTGAAGATTAATATTAACATAACAACACAAGATTATTCTAAAAAACGAAGATCATTATGGTTCATTAGAAAACAACAATTTGAAAGAATAAGATCATTATGGATTACACAAGTACCAAAACTTATTTACATAAGATCATTCCAGACAATCTTATTACAAAAGATTAATAGAAACAAAAGCAAGAACATCAACAGCCACAACAAGATCAATCTCCAGAATGATGACTGAAACAATAACTACAATTAAGATAGAAATGATATGACACTACTACTACATCTCTGCAAAAAGCAGCTTGTGTGCAGATCTAAAAAAAACTAACACTTAAGAGCTAACAAAAGCTCTCTGTCCAGCACTCCTTCAAAACAGAAACGAAGAACGTTCTAGTTATAAAAAACCCTAACGATTATATGAGATGTCATCAAGCCTATAAAAGGAACCTCAAGGTCAAGGAAACAACAGGAGTTTGAAGTGTAAGAAATCAATCACTTAGACAACCATACTTAAGAAATCTAAGCTCTTCAATTAAGTAAAAGCTCTAGTTCTTTTCACTAGATTCAAGGATCTACTTGTTGAGTCTTTTTGCTGAATATCAATACTCAAACAAGTGATGAGTGTATTCTGATCCATCAAATCCTTTTTTAATCATTTCAATTGAAACTTAAGATTATATTGATAAAGATAGTTTGAGTGTATTGTAAAAATCCTTTGTGATTAAAAGATGACTTGTAAAAACCCATTATGGACTGAAAGGTAATAGTTGGATATCCTTTCAAGGTTGAAAGGTGAAACATTGTAACTGATCAAGATTGATCTTGAAAGTTGGTGCGAAAAGAAAGAACAATCTTGTTTGAGCACTTTAGTGAAAAAACTCACAAACTGTGAGGACTTGACGTAGCCAACCTTGGGTGAACCAGGATACATAATTGCGTGATTTTCTTATCCTTATCATTATCTTTATCCTTATTTATTTTTCACTCACAATCACGTGATTTCACTAACCAAGAACGTTTTGCTTTTGTTTGTTTGAAACCAAGATTAATCTTGAATTAACTTAAAAAAACAAGAATTAATTTTAAAAAGGGGAATCAGAATCCAAACACACCTTCCTTGTGATTGACATTGTCATTTTATATATATGATGAATTATGTTCATGCCTTCATTAGTGATGTGAGTGGAGTCCACAAATTTCTGACAGAATAATTGGTGATGTGTTGTCAAGTGGACTTCACAATTTCCTTCAGCAAAAGCCCTTATAGGGGAGGTGATATTCGAGAATCACATAAACATGCACGACCCATGCTTTATTAATTGTTGTATATGATTACATAACTTCTATATATCATATGTTATATGTTATATTCAGTTGGTGATTCTTTACATTTATGGATTAGGCTAAAAACTCCAAATTGTTAGGATCCATTTATGTAGAGTTCGAGATGACGGTGAAAGTGTAACAGAGCCAAGACATCGACAACCAGTCCATTGTGTTCGTGCGAAAGTGGTTTTAACTACACTTTTCTAATTGATAATTTGATGATGACAGAAATAATAAAACAACTATCCCCTAACTATCTGCTAAAAGTTTAGATTAAGTTAGAAGGTAGAGATTTATATTGATAAATATATATTTTAAAGTAGTATAAATTGAATAAATTAGATATAATATTCACTAATTATATTAACACAGAGAATATTATTAACTAATGAACAACTAATTATATTTACTAATAGAGTAAGTTATGATATATTATTAAGTATCTTTGCAACAAGTATCTAATAACCTACCGTTTGAGTCAAAAATAAAACACCATAATTAAATAATTATGTATTATATATGTCGCGTCCGGTTTGTCCGCGAAAAAGGAGTCGCCACCAATTTTATTTTTATTAAAGGAAAAATTGGATAAAACCTAAAATAATATTTTTGAACCAAAAATTTGGATTCGGGAGTCGATTACGAATAGGGAAGTATTATCACCCTACAACGTCCGTTAAAACGGTTACCCTATAATTAATTATATACAAACTATTTATTTATTTATTTATTTATTTATTTTTACCCCATAAAGAATAATAAAAAATTAAATTATTTACATTAATGAAAGAAAAAAAATATTTGTTTTATTAATTTGGTTTGACAAGGGAAAAACCTTGCTCCTACGTATCCCCAGATGCAATAGGGAAATCAAAACTCACGTAGTTCTTGGGTATAAAATATTTATGTGTTGACGGATTTTATTATTATTTTTATTTATATATATATCAAAATAAATTAACAACATAATAGTGATAAAAATAGTAATAATGGTAATAATGAAAATAATAATAGGAGTGATGTGTTGTATATTGATTTGTGTATCGTTTTATTTTTTAAAAAAAACATTTTTTACTATATCTTTTATTTTTATAAAATGTAAAGGATAAAAATCCGCGAGTAGGCGACGCATATGTGGCGCGAACGGACGGCGGTAATAATAATAGAATTTAAGATCTAATGCACAAGAAATAAAACACAATAAAGATGAGAGATCACGAATTTGATAAAGAAATAAACGATTATACAGCAATCAAGTTGATTGTTATTGGTTGATTCCAAAATTTCTCGTGAAAACCAAAAAAATTATTGTTTATATCATACGTGCATAGAATAGTAAAAAAAACTCTATAACAATAATAATGTAAAAAAAAAAAAATAGACAAGAAGAGAAAAGAAAAATAAGTGTTTACCACATTGAAAAGACTTTTTACTAGCTCGTTCCAATCTTTCTTCTCTCTTTTCTCTCTATTATTCTCTCTTCCCTTTTAATTTTTTTGTGCTCTCAATTGTGTTTCCCATTCCCTTTTGTCTTCTTGTGACCGACTATTTATAGACTTTTGGATATAGATTTCAAAAGACAAAAGAATAATTGTCAATTGATTACCATTAATCTATTTTTGTTGGTTTCTTTTCTTTTAATTGGCCACAATTATACCGATTCTTATTGCTATTGATTCATTTCTTCGGTTTTCTTTTCTATTCAATTGATCACCATTATTCTGATTTTTATGACCATCAATCAATTTATTTTTGGTTTTTTTTCATTTATTTTGATCATCATTGCATCGATTTTTATGACCATCAATTCATTTCTTTTCAATTTCCTTTATTTTTATTTCTTATTATTATTTTTATATTTTGGAAAATAGTTTGAACAAAAATTAGAGGCAAACAAGAACCGAAAACACTTGTGATTGTTAAAAGCTTATATCCATAATTATTTATTTTAATTTTTATATTTATTCATATATATTTACATATTTATTATTATTATTATTTCCTTTTTTAATAAGAAGTAAAAATCAGACAAAATTAGGTGTCAACAATATATTAATACAAACCAAAAATAAAAATAGAAATAAGGTAGAGAGAAAATAGAAAAATATTTGTAGAGAGAAAGGTAGAAAAAAAATTTAAAGAGAAGTTAAGGAGAAAATTTAGAGAGAAGGTAGAAATGAGAAATGAGAGAAAAAAATGATATATATATGGAGAAAAAAGGGCATTCGCGTCGGCCTAAGCTTCTCTCTAAGTATGGACAATGGATTCGGTCTCTAACTGGACTAAGGTGTAATATCTTTATAAGGAGATAACTAAATGTTGCAACAATTTATTGTGATTTAATATAAAATACTTGTATGTTCTTTTCTTTTCTTATCGATCTTTTTATTTTGTGTTGCCATTCTTTATGTCCTATCTTCAATCATTATTGTACTTAAAATGAAAACAAACTTTTGACAAACAAATACTCCATCCGTCCCACGTTATTTGTCCTATTTGATCATTGATACAAATTAAGAAAAGTATGATAAATGAAAAAATAAAATAATTTATCTTTATCACTTAATGGTATATTCTTATTATAATAAATGCAAAATGAAAATTAATAACTTGAAAGTGATATAAATTATATTAGTTAAAGTATACAATTGAGATAAATTAATTAACGTTGCATTAGAAATAAAATAATTATTTTATACAATATTTTTTACAAATATAACAATTATTTTAAAATAAAAATTTTAAAAAAATTTAAAGTTATTTCGAACCTCATTTTTTTTGTGTTTTTAAGTACACTGATACATTCAGGTCTGTCAAATGCGTATTTTGTGTCATGAGTTTTGTCCCAATTTTACCTGCCACCCCCCAGTATTTTTTAAAGACTATTATACCCCTCTGTAAAACAGTATAACATCATAAAAAAATTACCATTCTGATTTCACAACCCACCACTTTCGAAAATTTTGAAAAAAAAATGTAGGATTCGAAAGTTTAAAATTTTTGAAATGAATTTCAGTAAGTTACTCGAAACTTTTGTTATTTTAAAACCTTCGAAATGCAATATCTTTTAAAAAAATACAAATATTCGAAAATTTGGACAAACACCAAATTTTCGAAATGGACATTATTCGAATATTTGGTTGCATTTGAAAGTTTCGAAATACACTAATGCTTCAAATATTTGGCCTTTCACGAAACTTTCGAAATGTATATTCGAATTTTTAAAAATTTCAAAATGAAATTTGGTCTTCGAAAGTTTGGCTTTTCACAAAAGTTTCGAAATTTTTATTCGAATTTTTAAGATTTTCGAAAATCAGATTTCGAACTTTTTACAATAAGTCAAAGTTTCGAAATGTTTTTTAATTTTTTTTTAAATTCAATATTTAGAATATTATTTTTAATTAAATTTGTTACTAATTTTGAAATTAGGTATGAGTAGAGTTGATGTTTCTGCTTCAAAAAATGTTATAGATTCTACAGAAAAATTCACCACTGATCAGGTATTATTATTACTACTGATGATTCATCACCGATTAAATTTTTATTATAGCGATATAGTTAATGTTTTATTT
Organism: Cicer arietinum; assembly: GCF_000331145.2. NCBI lineage: Eukaryota > Viridiplantae > Streptophyta > Magnoliopsida > Fabales > Fabaceae > Cicer > Cicer arietinum. The sequence goes on along the minus strand of NC_021161.2, from coordinate 11,760,210 downwards.
GAAACGTATTTTGTAGGTATTTTCTTCTCGAGAAGCTGTATTTGAATGGGCAAAAGCCATTGGAAGACAAAATGGAATTTTAATTGTTACCATTTGATCAGATAAAGCAAACGGAATTAGGGGAAGAAAAGACAAATTGATTTTGGGATGCGAAAGAGGTGGAAGATATAAATCAGAATCAAAAAAATCAGTAACTTGCTCTCATAAGGAAATCTGTCCATTTACTCTCAGATGTGTACCGTTAAGTGTCGGTGAAGGATGGAAAATTAGTGTTCATTGGGGGACACACAATCATGAATTACTTGATACTGTAACCGGTCATTCTTATTTGGGGCGTTTAAACAAAGAAGAGATGAAATTTGTCAATGATATGACAAAGTATAAGCTTGCACCCAGATTCATTATAAATGCTTTGAAAGTGAGAAATGAAACCAATGCCACTATCTATTCCCAGTCAAATATATAAAGCAAGGAGTACTTATCGATCATCATTGAGAGGTCCGTACACAGAAATGCAGCATCTGTTGAAGTTAATACAACAAGAAAATTATGTGCATTGGACAAGAAGACGGGAAAATTCTGATATTTTGAGAGATATTTTTTGGACGCATCCTGACTGTATAAAGTTGTTAAACACATTTCATTTTGTTTTGATATGTGATAGCACATACAAAACAAACAGATATCGGTTGCCATTACTTGAAATAGTCGGTGTCACTTCTACTAGTTTGACATTTTCAGTTGGGTTTGCTTATTTGGAAAAAGAGCGACAAGATAACTTCATCTGGGCATTTGAGAAGGTACGAATGTTGTTCAAATCTGAGTCTTTGATTTCTAAAGTTATTGTGACTGATAGAGATCTTGCCATGATGAATGCGATTAGTGTTGTGTTTCCTACTTCAATACATTTGCTATGTCGTTTTCATATTGAAAAAAATGTTGGGGCAAAATGCAAACAATAAGTCAAAAAGGATAGACAAGAAGAAGTAATGGATTTATGGAAAAAGATTGTCTATTCGACTAGTGTGGAAGAGTATGATCATCATTTGCAACAATTTGAGATATTGTGTGCCGATATTATTCTTTTTGTTGATTATGTGAAAGATTCATGGTTAACACCTTACAAAGAAAGGTTTGTCAACGTTTGGACCAATAGAGTGATGCATTTGGGGAACACAACATCTAACAGGTATTTTTAAAATATGAATTGTGTTGTTTTAGCAAACATGATTTACTAGTTTATGTGATTTGTTTTAATTTGTGTTATTTAATTTATTTGTAGAGTTGAGTCTGCTCATTGGAGATTGAAAAACATGCTTCAAACTAGTTTTGGTGATTTGTGTAAAAGCTGGGATGCAGTGAATATGATGTTGAAGAACCAAATATGTATCATTCAGTCTTCTTTTCAGAAAACCATCAAGGATGTTGAGCACGGGTATAATTCACAATTTTTTCAAAATCTACATCACTGTGTATCAAGAAAGTGTATGAAATTAATTGATAACCAGTTGGAAAGGGTGAAGATTGTAGGCACTAACAAAACAGAATGTGGTTGTTCAATTAGAACAACTCATGGATTACCATGTGCTTGTGAGTTGGCTAAGTTGCAGATAAATGGTAATGCTATCCCTTTAGATAGCATTCATGATTTTTGGAAACAGTTAAGCATTGCACATGAATTAGAGGATGAAGAATCTTTATCAGATTATGACTTTTCTGAAGAGTTGGAAGCAATGAAAGCGTACATGAAGACACACGATATTATAAGTCAAAGGATATTCAAGGCAAAGGTGCGTGAAGTTGTATTTCCACATACCACATCAATACTTGCACCACCAGAGAAAGTGAGAACCAAAGGAGCTGGTAAAAAGAAAAAAGAATTTGATACTCCTCGTGATCCTTCATATTGGGAGTATGTTGATGCCTCTCAAGAATCTGCAAAGGCAAGGCAACCATCTCAATCATCTCAACGTTCTGCAAGGCAACAATCTCAATCATCTCAACATTCTTTTAAGACACAATTTCCTACTTATATACGTCCGTATATTGAGGACATAGTAGATGTTGTGGCTGATGGAAATTGTGGGTTTCGTGCAATTGCAGCATTGCTAGGTTGGACCGAAGAATCTTGGGCTTTAGTTCGATCACAATTGGATAAAGAGATTGGTCTACATAAAGATGTTTATTCTAATGTTTTTGATGACAATGTTGAATCAGTGCGGAACTCATTGAAAATATCAAAATTGGGTGCTCAAGGAAAAGATAAGTGGATGTCTTTACCAGACTTGGGTTACGTGATAGCAACACTATATAATGTCATATTGGTGTCGTTGTCTCGTAATCTGAATATGACATTTTTCCCGCTAAACAAATCACCATCGAAAGAGACCTTTGGGCAGTCTTTACTAGCAATTGGATTTGTTAACGAGAATCATTGGGTACAGGTAAAATTAATGCTTAATGTTGTTTATTAAATTAATG
>NC_021161.2:11755980-11757249 GCF_000331145.2 Cicer arietinum | reverse complement strand
ACTAAACATATCACATAATCACAAAATGTCTCAAATTACAGTACATAACACATAACACAAAATATATCAAATTACTAATCATCGTACAAAAGACTTAACTCACTTAAAATCTCATGAATTTCACTAAACGGCTCTACCAAATTAATGGCTCTACGTACAAGCTCAGCTGCTCCACGATCTCGGTCAGAAGATAATGGACCAGCATGTGCAGCAGATGATGTACTCACATGTGCAGCACATGATGGATGATCAGATGGATGGTCAGAGGATGTACCCGCATGTACAGTAGACCGATAAATGATCAGGGGATGTGACACAGACATGTACCATGGATAATAGTCCTCAGTGACCTCTCTAGGAAAACTCGCAACATGATATAGCCTTCGAAACACCGATACAGACGACTGCATAGTAGTCTGCCACACCCAATCTATATTGTGGGGCCTGGGAGGAACATCAGGCGGGATGCACTGAATATGACCAAATTGTCGAAGACATCGCTCCGGCAAATATGGGACTGAGACTCCACCACATCGAAGATAACCAGAGAACATCGAAATATCTTCAAACGGATGATTAGCTCGATCATCATCATATGGTGTAAACACTACATCCTCAAGCAACAAAGCATCAAGTCTCTGCCGATAGGTCACTAATCCACCTTCAACAGCATGTTTTGCAATCCACCTACATGCTCTTGGAAGATGTGCAGGAACTGCACCTCTATCGCCCCGCTTACAGATCCTAGGGAAGTGTTCGTAAATCCAGCACTGCAACATAAGTAACATAATACAACTTAATTTAAATACATAAGTAAAATAATACAACTTAATAAATAAAATAATTAAATAAATGGATATACCTGTAAAAGGATCATGTAACCTCCCAACTGTCGAGTGTCGTGGACAGCCCCATCTCCCATGTTGTCATAAAGGAAAACCAATGTCGCAGCAGTCCACGAATAGTATCGACAACGATCTAAATCAATAAATAAACTGATGTATCTCGCCTCCACACGCGTATGTGTTTTATCGGCGAAAATTGTGCTGCCAACTAAATACAATAGGTACGTTCTAGCCGCACACTCAAACTGGTTAGTTTGAATGAGACGACTATATAAATCACGCAACCATTGCAATCTATATTGGGCACATTTATTAAAATTAATCTCAGCTAGAGATTCCTCCCATGTTGCACCTAAGTACTCATGTGTAGCTCTTGCAGCATTATTAGTGTTCATATTCACAAGTGCATCAAAAAATTTACCAT
>NC_021161.2:11737025-11755970 GCF_000331145.2 Cicer arietinum | reverse complement strand
GTCATCTCTCCAAATGGCAAATGAAATGAGCTGGTCTCCCTGTGCCATCTTTCAACAAATGCGGAGATCAGACCATCATCAGCCATAGTGAGGTAGGCCGAAGACAGAGGTAGCAGCCCAGATTCCCGAATCCAATGCTCTACAGGATGTGGCACAGGAACTTCTTCAACTTCAATCCATGAGTAATGACTTTTAACGGTCCACGATCCTGAGAGTAATTACAAAGTAATTAATTAATTAAATAACCTTAAATAAATAATTCAATTAACCTTAAATTAATAATTGAATAAATAAACTTAAATAAACAATTAATTAAATCAACTTAAACAAATAATTGAATAAATAAATTTAAATAAACAACAAATTAAATAAACTTAATTAAATAACCTTAAATTAATAATTGAATAAATAAACTTAAATAAACAATTAATTAAATCAACTTAAACAATAAAACAAGACATGGATAGATTCATGAGCAATTAATCATACAACTAAAACTGAGGATTTTCACTGAGCCAATCGATTGGGCAATCGATTGGGGTGAAGATTTTTAATGAAAATAGAATCCTGGGCTGAATCAATCGATTTGGCAATCGATTGACAGGATAACGGAGCCCCTGACTTAATACCAATCGATTTCCAAATCGATTTCCTGAAGGTTTTTAGTGAAATTTTGAACTCTGGCTTGATTCAATCGATTGGGCAATCGATTGACAGGATAGCTGAGCCCCTGACTTAATGGCCAATCGATTGGGCAATCGATTTCGTAAGGGATTTTTCGAAAACTGATTACAAAATCGATTGGCTAATCGATTTTGTTCATTTGGCCAAGCCCCTGACTTCCATCCAATCGATTGGGAAATCGATTTCCCTGATCATTTTTCCAAAAATTCATGAATTAACCTAAGTCATTCCTAATCAAGTTCACAACTTAACACTTAGCAATTTCTACGCGATTACCACGGCAATTGGGATCTCGATAACCATCATACATACACACAATAATTAACACATAACACTTAGCATTTTCAACGCAATTAACACGATAAATCAAATTCAAATCACTCAATCATAAAACTCAATCAAATACGACTCGTGTGCCAAGCACCCTAATGCAATGCGTATATGCCAAAATGCATGGACTCGGAATTCCAAACCAAAACCCTCCTCGAAGGGCCGTAAATCATAATTGTACCGCCTATCGCAGGCCAAAGTACCAATTACCGAGGTGCCACCTATCACGGGTCAGCACGATTTACTAAAATGCGTAAATCATAAACGTACCACCTATCACGGGTCAGTACAGTTACCATGGTGTCACCTATCACGGGTCAACTCGATTTTCTAAATAGTAACTCGTAAACGTACCACCTATCACGGGTCAGTACAGTTACCATGGTGTCACCTATCACGGGTCAACTCGATTTTCTAAATAGTAACTCGTAAACGTACCACCTATCACGGGTCAGTACAGTTACCATGGTGTCACCTATCACGGGTCAACACGATTTACTAAAAGAAAAAGCGGGAATCGTAAATGTACCACCTATCACGGGTCAGTACAGTTACCATGGTGTCACCTATCACGGGTCAACACGATTTACTAAAAGAAAAAGCGGGAATCGTAAATGTACCACCTATCACGGGTCAGTACAGTTACCATGGTGTCACCTATCACGGGTCAACACGATTTACTAAAAGAAAAAGCGGGAATCGTAAATGTACCACCTATCACGGGTCAGTACAGTTACCATGGTGTCACCTATCACGGGTCAACACGATTTACTAAAAGAAAAAGCGGGAATCGTAAATGTACCACCTATCACGGGTCAGTACAGTTTACCGAGGTGTCACCTATCACGGGTCAACACGATTTACTAAAAGAAAAAGCGGGAATCGTAAATGTACCACCTATCACGGGTCAGTACAGTTTACCGAGGTGTCACCTATCACGGGTCAACACGATTTACTAAAAGAAAAAGCGGGAATCGTAAATGTACCACCTATCACGGGTCAGTACAGTTACCATGGTGTCACCTATCACGGGTCAACTCGATTTTCTAAATAGTAACTCGTAAACGTACCACCTATCACGGGTCAGTACAGTTACCATGGTGTCACCTATCACGGGTCAACACGATTTACTAAAAGAAAAAGCGGGAATCGTAAATGTACCACCTATCACGGGTCAGTACAGTTACCATGGTGTCACCTATCACGGGTCAACACGATTTACTAAAAGAAAAAGCGGGAATCGTAAATGTACCACCTATCACGGGTCAGTACAGTTACCATGGTGTCACCTATCACGGGTCAACACGATTTACTAAAAGAAAAAGCGGGAATCGTAAGTGTACCACCTATCACGGGTCAGTACAGTTACCATGGTGTCACCTATCACGGGTCAACATGATTTACTAAAAGAAAAAGCGGGAATCGTAAGTGTACCACCTATCACGGGTCAGTACAGTTTACCGAGGTGTCACCTATCACTGGTCAACACGATTTACTAAAAGAAAAAGCGGGAATCGTAAATGTACCGCCTATCACAGACCAGTACTGTTTACCTAGGTGCCACCTATCACGGGTCAGCACGATTTACTAAAATGCGTAAATCATAAACGTACCACCTATCACGGGTCAGTACAGTTACCATGGTGTCACCTATCACGGGTCAACACGATTTACTAAAAGAAAAAGCGGGAATCGTAAGTGTACCACCTATCACGGGTCAGTACAGTTTACCGAGGTGTCACCTATCACGGGTCAACACGATTTACTAAAAGAAAAAGCGGGAATCGTAAACGTACCGCCTATCACAGACCAGTACTGTTTACCTAGGTGCCACCTATCACGGGTCAGCACAATTCACCAAAAATGTAAATCGTAAATGTACCACCTATCACGGGTCAGTACAGTTACCATGGTGTCACCTATCACGGGTCAACTCGATTTTCTAAATAGTAACTCGTAAACGTACCACCTATCACGGGTCAGTACAGTTTACCAAGGTGTCACCTATCACGGGTCAACACGAATTACTAAATAGTAAATCGTAAACGTACCACCTATCACGGGTCAGTACAGTTACCATGGTGTCACCTATCACGGGTCGACACAATTTACCAAATGAAATGCATGAGCATACACAGACTCCATTCACAACAATCGTTAAGCAAATGCAGATATTAAAAGATTCCCCATTTTTAATACCCATTTAACTTAAACGACTTTCAAACAACATTAATTAAATAAGTCATTAAGAGATTCCCCGTTCTTAATACCGATTTAACTTAATGATTTTCAAAACAAAACGTTAAGCAAACAGTCATATTAAGAGATTCCCCATTCTTAATATACTTTTGACTTAAACGATTTCCTCGCAAAACATTCAGTAAACGAGTCATTAAGAGATTCCCCATTCTTAATACTCATTTACCGAAACGATTTTCAAAACGATAGTTAAGTAACTGAGACATTTAAGGATTCCCCATTCTCAACGCCCAGTTAACTTAAACCTTTTCCTCAAATGCACATTAAGTAAACCGAGGTATTAAAAGATTCCCCATTTTTAATACTCGTTTACTCTAATGGTTTTCAAATTCCACAGAAACAAATTCAAACATTCTTTCACATTCAAAACATAATTCACAACAACCACACCAATTAACAAACATCAAGTACGAACACACCAAATACAACGAAAATACAACGAACACAAATCATGCAACATAACACCCAGATACATCAAATTTCATTTACCCATAATCATACACAATGACATTCAAATTCATTTACCACGGAACATTCATCACTATAAGCAAAACCTAACTCTAAGGTTTTTACCCATAACGCACTAGTTTCGTTTTTTCCCCGAATCGATACATTTAACCCTAACAAATTCCTTCCCACACAACTACAGATAAGTCCCTAATGCAAGCTAGAAGTTTGGAAGGAGCCCTTACCTCAACGTTAGCTTTAACGTGCGTTCCCGGTACCGCAAGAAATTCCGGTAAAATCTCCGCTCGCAACGCCGCTCCCAAATTAGTTCACTAGCACCGTAGTGTGGTGGTGAGCAACTTTCCCTTCTATCTCTTCGAGAAATGAGGTTTGGATCTAGAAGAAACGGAGGGGTTTGTGTTTGGATCTCAAAACCGTTTTTTCTTCGTTTTCGAATCAAAGAGGAAGAGTGGAGTTGCGAAAACCTTGATCTAACTCTCACCCAACCTTGGGTCACTAGCTTTGAAGAAAAGGAAGCAACGAAAACGAAAAATGGAGAAGGATGGATTTTGGTTTCACGGTGGTATGAGGAAGGAGATGGAAAATTGGAATTTCCTTCCTTTCTTTTTCTTTCCTTTGTTTTTCCTTTCTTCCTTTTTCCTTCCTTCCTTTATATACTATTTTCTTTTCCTTTTCCTTCCTTCTAGTTTTCCTTTCTTTTTCTCTCCAAACAAACATAAATAAATATAATAAATATAACTTAACAAATATCTCAAAATCTAGATATTTATTAAATTACCGTTTCACCCGAAACGCCTTAAAATTAACCGTAAAGTATTCACCGCAGTTAATTTCAATTTATTTATCGACGAGAAATTCTAATTGGCCTCGAAATAACTTTTTGATTATAAAACTCCCAAATATTATTAACTTTGGCTTAAAAGCCCCCGAGCCAAAATCCAAAATACACCAAAAATACATACATGGTCATCTTAATCCATCTGTCTTACAGGGACATCCTCCTCCAACTGAGGCTCAGGGACATCCTCCTCCAACTGAGGCTTAGGGACATTCTCCTCCATCTGAGGCTCAGGGACATCCTCCTCCATCTGAGGCTCACGGACATTCTCCTCCATTTGAGGCTCAGGGACATCATCATGGATGTCTTGTCTTCGACGACGCTGCCTAATTGGACGATTTGCTTCGTTTCTTCGTCTATTTGATGTTGTTGGTGGAATTCTCTCTGCACCACCACCACCTCTATCACCACCTATAATGTTGCGAATAATTTGGTCGAACGCACCTCTCATCCTAGGCACTGCAACATATAAATATATAAATATTAAAAAAAATTATAAACAATAAAAAAATAATGTAATAAAAGGATTTCAGAAACACATTTCCTTCAAGCCATTTCAATGTTTCGAAACTTTGAAGGAATTCAAAAATTTCAAAAATTTCCCAAGACTTTCGAAACTTTCCCTCAGATTTCGAAGGTTTCATTGCCTTGCATTTTGAAACTTTCTACATACAAGAAACTTTCAAAAAATTCGAGGAAGCAGCATTTCGAACATTTCAGATTCAAGTAAACTTTCGAATGTTTCTCTTTCGAATCTTCAAAACTTTCGAGGGATGCATTTCGAAACTTTCGAAAAAATGCAAAGTTTCGAAAATAATTTACTTTTGCGTTTCGAATCTTTCAGATATTCGAGGGATGGGTTGGATCAAAATCGGATATTTGAAATTTTCGAATGAGTTGGGTGAAAAATGTGAGTAAAATATTTTTTGGGTTTTTATAGATGAGATGGAGGGTAAAATAGTCTTTTAGTGATAACTAGGGTGTGGCAGGTAAAATTGGGGGGTGTCTGGTACAAAACCCTTGTGTCATGTTTTTCGCTTTTTGGCCGTGTTGTTGCTATTGATAGTCTAGCATTGCAATCGTTTGATTTTGCCTTAATGCTATCGTTTGATTTTGCCTGAACTTTCACCATTATTTTCAAATTTGCCAATAACAATACATAACTTATATATGGTTTTCATTGTGTAGCGGCGTCAATGTTGCTCTACACTGCTACGGCTTTTAAACCCTACAAACTTCATTTGTAACACTGAATATAACAATTTGAATATTTATTTTAGATTTTTGAAAATTATTTTATAAATAAATTTTAGAAAATTGTTTTTTTTTTTTTAAATCTGTTAACAACACTAATTTTTAAAATAGTTTTTTATTAGAGAGTTAAAAAGCTGAAAAATAAAAAATTATGTATCTGTTTTATTTTTTAATTTTAAAAAGTATAATATTAAAAATAATTTTATAAAATAATTTTTAAAAATAAATAATCTAAATAAATATTTTAGTTTTTTTAATTTTAAAATATTAAAATAGAATTTTTGAGTTGTAAATCAAACCACTCTTAATTTAATTTTAATCTTGGAAGACTGTAATTTATGAATTATCATAAGCTTGTGTCATTGTTATTTTTGGTTGTGTTGTGACTGCTTGCTGCCGATAAACAATATTCAAATTTACGCTCTGTTTGGCATAGAGAAGAAATTAGGTAGAGAGAGTTGTGTGAGAGAGAATGTAAAAAGAGAGAAAGAAGTGAGAAATAGAGGAGAATTATATTAATGTTTGGTATAAAAGAAAAGAAATAGAAGATAGAAAGAAGTATAAAGTTCTCTCTCATGTTTGATTGAGTAGAAAATAAAAAGAGAGAAATAGTGATATTTTATACATTGACAAAAATATCCTTGTAATTTAGGCCTTTGAAGATACCAGTATTGCGAATAAAGGGAGACTCTCGCAAACCCATCTTGGTTGGTGACACAAAAACAATATCAATGCATGTCGGACTTAAATGCAACGGCGGTTACTAACGGCACCGGTGGTAACGAGAACTTTCAACCTCTTGGTTCTCTATTTATCTTCCTTCTTCCATATAAAAACGAATAAAGATTTCTCAAATATCAAGTAAACCTTGTAATTTGATCTAAAATAAATGAAGACAATAAACTATTCGATTTATAAAATTAAAATAATGTACCAAAAAAATATTAAAGTAAAATAAAACAAATGGAAAATTGCAGAGCAATTATGAATACAAAAAAAAAATTTACTTATTACGTTACCTTTGCAAAGAAGCCACAATAACAAATTAAAAGGTGGATCATTAACTCATGAGAAACTAACAAAATATAATAGATCTAAAATAATACTTAAATAAGTGTGAAAAAAAGATCAGATTGAGTAAATATTCATCAATATTGAAATAAAGAAATCTACGTCAAAAAATTTAATCTATAATTGTGATTTTAGTTTTATTGATTTGATGATAAGTTGAAGAGGAAAATTAAAGTTCAACGTAAGAAGAAAATGACACAAAAAGTACGAGAGGTGGAATAAGGTGAAAGTTCAAGACAGGAAGGGAGTGATAAAAGTAAAGAGCATTACAGGAAATCAGAAAAACATTAGAAGTAAACCATCTATGAAACCTATATCTCTTCTCTTTGTCTCTTCCCTATCTCTCTCTCCCCTAATTCTATGAAATCAAACACAGTGTTAATGTTCAATTTAATAACTAATTATAAAATATTTAAATATAATATTTAATTTAATAATATCAATTTTTTATCTATTGAATTAATATTTATGTCTACCTAGTTGTGGCCAACTTAAATCCAAATTATCTGATTATTTGGATTCTCCACCGAATCAAACAAGATAAACAGATCAATCCACCGAATGCTCATTTATTCCCCTTTAACTATATTCGCAATAAAGTAAACGAAGACTTCTTTATCTCCCTGTCGGTTATGAGCTAAATATCTAGTGTAATAAAGTGGGGAAATAGCATTGAAGTATTCAAATTCACAATTATTTATATGGTTAGAATCAACATTATCTTGCAGGTTCGATTCTCTGTATAAATTTTATGTGATATTTTATATTTAAATTTAATTTTTATACAGTAAATAATTCACGTTAATTAATAAAATAAATAATATTAATTATTAAATAAATAATTATCATTTTATATATATATATATATAATAATAATAAATAATTATGATATCAATAATTGATTCATTTATTTTATTAATTTTTTACTTTAGTCAAATTTTTATAACTCTATCCATAAATAAAAAATGGTTACATATGTATTAACCCATTCCTTAGGTCATATACATAGTTAATTAATAACTTTCAGTTTATACAAATCGTTGGGGAGGGTATCTAAATTTAAATTTTAATGGAAATAATAACTAATCAAATTTTATTTATTTTTTAATTGAATTTTGAATTAACGATGTTTTCTCTCTTTGAGAATTAGAGTTAAAAAATTTCAAAATACTCTATTGTACAATTTTATGGTCAATTTCTATAATATCATTTACAAAATACAACACAATTTTTTTTAATTAAATGAAAAGAATTAAAAATTCACTTTGTTTTAAAATCTTTACAATTGAAAAAAAAAAGTTGTAAAGAGAATGTGCTTTTTTTTTTTTACTCAAAAGGAGACTTTATATTGTAAACATGTTTAATTAAAAACTATTTTTAATTAAAAACTATTTGTTTAATTATTTCGTGCAATATGTAATTTGTAAATGAGTTTTAAATATCCCTAGTTATTTTCTTACCATTATTATTCATGTCCCGCAAATTAAAGGACAGACAAATATGAAAATTGTGTGCCGATAATAAGATATATTTCCTTAATACAATAACTTCTTACAATTTAAAAAAATTTTAAACTTATTTCATCGTCATAAAATAGGTTACCTATGAAACTAGAGGAGACAATATAAAAAAAATGTTTTAATTGGAAGGTAATAGAATGAATAATTTCTTTAAATTTTAAAATTATACGAAATTTATTTATGAAGTACTGATAATTATAAAAAGCTAGTATATATATAGTTCCCCATGATAAAGCAAGAAAGAAAATATCAAAATTGTCGTATGAGTGAAGAAACTAAGAAGCCAAGTGGTGGTACTCATAGCATTGATTAGCCAAAGCGAGCAACACGTTTCGAACACACACACCAAAAGAAAATCATAGCGTCAAAAGTTCCTAAACACAAGGCTAGACCCACCTTATCCACCTTAATTACTTCAACCACAATTTTCACATATCTTTGTAAGGCAATCTCTTCCCTACAAATACCTATCATATATCCACCATCTTCCTTACAACAACAACAACACTTTTTCATTTTTTTTATATCAATAACAACAATTTTAAATTATGGACAACGACTACAACAACAGCTCTTATGGTAGTCAAGGGAAAGAACACCGTCAACATGGGCAGAACCAAGGTCATTCGAACACCGAGCTTTTCTCCTCGGCTAAGGTGTTGTCGGAAGCGGCGCAATCGATTTTCAACCATGAACCTGGCAAGGTGGATAGGGCAAAGGTGGCAGAAGCCACCTCTGATATTCTAAGTGCAATTGGTGTTGATGAGAGTAAGGGCTTTGGCAAGTACGTTGACAAAGCCGCTGATTATCTTAGCCACCATGACTCTTCCTCTGGTGCTGGCACCGGAGGAAGAACAGGTCATTCTGGTGGTTATGGTAATAAGCATTCTGAGAGTGGTTATGGTGATGATCGTTCTGGTACTGGTTATGGGAATCATAATGAGAGTGGGTATGGAGGTGGACACTCTGGTGGTGGTTATAGGAATAATAATGAGAGTGGATATGGAGGTGGACGCTCTACTGGTTATGGTGCTGATGATCGTTCTGAGAGTGGGCATGGGCGCTCTGGTGGTGGATATGGTGATGGAGGACGTTCTGGTGGTGGTTATGGTGCTGATGACCGTTCTGAGAGTGGGTACGGACGTTCTAGTGGTGGATATGGCGATGGAGGACGCTCTGGTGGTGGCTATGGAGAAGAAAACCGTTCGGGTGGTTATGGGGACGGAGGGCGTTCAGGTGGTGGCTATGGTGATGAACATTCTAGAAGTGGTTATGGGAATGAACGCGAAGAACGTTTGGGTGGAGGGTATGGTAGGGATAGTCGTGATAATCGATCCAGTGGTGGATATGGCTATGGAGATAACTAGATGAAGAACATGGCTCAAGGGTTTTGATGCAATTCTCACTAAATTAAACATATTTAATTATAAATTAATTAAGAGGCATAGTCCATAGATGCAAGTATACCCTTTGTTTTAGTATGTTGTGTGAAGTGTTCGGAATACAACTCTTTAAATGTTGTTGCTTCTAAGTTTTAATTTAGAATTAGTCTTTTGTGTGTTACTTTTTATGTAATTATGTATTCTATCATGACAATTTACTTGTCTCGTACTATAAAATAAACTATTTACAACATTATTTTGTCTAAATTGTTCTTTTTAATATGTTTTTGAGAAGAGATATAAAGGTGATTTGATTAGTCGGATCAAAAATTAAGAAATAGAGGGATAAGGAAGTTGATAGTTTTATCTCCTATCACAACATGATACTGCACATACTAACAAAATGATGTATTAAAAAAAAAAGTGAAGAGGAAGAGACTATACAACCTCCAACAAACACCGACCAGTCACGTGAACAAAACTAAGAATCCCTTTTCCCTAAATAATAAATTAACTCGAGAACAAACATTATGAAAATACCTACTACTCAACAAATAGGGGTTGGTGTTTAAATGAGGCTCCATGACTTAAAATTATGTTTCTATGACACGCAAGACTCAACCCTTTTATTTTTAATCAATTAACATAAGGACAAAAATAAACACGAACAGTATTTCTTCAATTAAAATTATTACGTCATCTATTAACGTAATTCCTAATCAACAAGTTTTTCCAAAATAATAACCTAGAGATTTCTACATTATCCTATATTAATATTGAAGCATCAAAATATATAGAAAATAAAACATAAACCTCAAGATTAAAAAATCAGAGTGTTGCTTTGTGTCTCTCATATTATTTTTTTTACATGGAGTTGAGTTTTTATCTTTTAAGTTTTATTTTTTTATTATTGATTTTACTTTTATATTTTTATGTGGTTTTAGGACAATGTGTTAGTTGGATATTTTTAAAGCGTATTTTTTATTCTCTATTTAAACTAAATCCATCATTTTAAAATCCAGAAAACCGGTCTCTCAAATTTATACGATTCAAGATTTTTTTCCACCACACCCAAATTTTAGGCATAATTTTGATGTATGTTATGTTCATTAATGACGTGGCAGTGCAATTAATGATGTGGAAATGCTGATTTTGATTAATTGTGGAAATGCTGATTTTGTTGTAGTGGTCGAGTTCTTGAACCAAAATGGTGAATAGTGGTGGAACAACGTTTGAGTTGTTGAAAATGGTATTATATGTGATATAACGAGGGGAAAGCGATATATCGCATATAACACTATTTTCAACAACTCAAACGATGAAAAAGAACTCTTATTGGAGGACCTCCCGTTGAAAAAACATATTTTCTAAAATAACATTTTTTTAAAGTGTGGCTCTTTCTAGTACAATTAAAACAAGTAATAAATGATGCATTGCTCATTCGCATGTTACTACAATTATTGTTTCTTTAGATTTATAAGTAATTAAAATATGATAGTCGCATGCACATGAGAATATCACACAACTAATAATATATAAAATCATTAAAAGTTTTATTCTTTAAAATAATTATATTAAATTATTATTATTTTTTAAATAATTAAACAAAATATTTAAGATTTTTATTACTCATTAAATTAAATATATATATAATTATCGCAAGTACACGTAATAACAAAATTAATCACAGAATTTATATTTTAAAACACGTATTTTTAATATCAAATTAATTCCTCAAAAATTCTATTCAAAATTTAAAATTTGGGGTGCTACTGAGTTACCCCTTCTACAATGGTTGTCAACCGTCCCAAATAGTGTAGCTCTCCGATTGATTGAAGAACACAAATCAATCGACCAATTGTGAAACCCTTCTTCTTTGGTGTACAACATTTTTTTTTCTTCCTATTATATACAAACTTCGACACTACTAGAAAATTGCATTTTAGCTGTCATTATTAACGTCGGCCCCCGACTCCAATGCTACTTAGCGTCGGTTTAGCGTCGGCCAGGCCGACGTTAAGGCACCAAATTTCATTTTTCAATTTTATTGACAATTAGCGTCGGTGTAGCCGACGCTACGTAAAATAAAACAAACATTAGTTTATTAATTTAATTTTATAATTTTTATTTTAATATGTAGCGTCAGATGAGCCGACGCTAGGATATTTTTAAATTTTTTAATATTATTTATAAAATCATATCGTAAAATTAAAATGGTTGGGTTTTAAAAGAACCATTCTCTCTGAATCCCTAAGTTTTGAGTTCTTCTCTAAATCCCTAAGTGTTGAACCATTCATACATACATTGAACCCTTCTCTCACACTTGAACCCTTCTCTCACACTTGAATCCATCACCGAATCTCATTCCTCTAAATGTTGTGAGTATCGCCGCCCAACATGTGACCTATCGAACCTGTCACCTTCACTCTCAGAGTCGGTCACCGTCCCCCTCTCGAACTCTGACACCTTCAATCTCAGAGTCGTCATTTAGTGTCCCCGTCGCGCTGTCATCTGTGGTCGATTCTCAAGGTAAGTTTCGTTGTCTCACTCTTAGTTGTGTATTCTTGTTTAGGTTTTATGGCACATTGGGTAAACAGATTTGATGACACATTGGGTGATTTTTTTGGGGAGATTGGGGTCAGAAAAACGAGTTGAGCTCTAGTGAGTGACTTGTGGGTTCCTCTTAACGTTAAGCCTTATTGTTGTTGTTCATTCGATCTAAACAAGTAGGTATTGTATAATGCAGTTAGATTAACATCTTGGGGTCACTGGAAAGGATCATGCTTTAGTTTTTTAGTATCAATACTTTTATCTTCTGACATGTTATTTCCTATGCTCTAGTGTTGTGAATTTTGCTATGAATTATAATGCATACATACTGCAACAATGTTTCTATCTTGATTAGAAATGCAGATGATAGTGATTTTGATATAAAAGTTAGTTAATTTCATTATTAGACAATATATATCATTTGAATCAACTATATTATATATGAATTATATATTATCACTAAGTTTTCTTCCTCACCTCTGGTCTACCCAAGAAAGTGTCTAGGTCTGCTGCCAAGTCATAGAACATTATTTATATACATGCATTGTAAGTAAAAAATAAATGGTAATCCATCAAATACCAATTAGAAGTGTCGATGATAGTAAAAGCCAATAAGCAAATTTGAGCATATATATATACATATATATAGTAGTGTTACCAAATGCAGGTTCATGTTTGAAGTCCAATGTAAAATGCACTATCTTACACCAAGAAATCAGTTTTCTGGACAAATTGCACTATATGGATAGATTGCATAATTTTTGGACATATTGCATGATTTCTCTTTAATTGCACTATCTGGACAGATTGCATAATTTCTCTTTAATTGCTTATATTAACTTAGACATAACTTAGACATGGTTTCTGGTTCATTTTTCTGCGTTTTCTGCATTTCTAGTTCATTTTTCTGCTTGGTTCTGTAAATTGTTGCTTTCTAACTATCCCAAATGCATTGATGCAGAACCTGGTCCCCTGTATCCTGGTGAATTTCGATAAACAACAAATCATAGTTTGGAGGGGAAGGATTATAAGCACTTGAAAGGTATGGATGTTGTTAATTTAATTATACTTTGTTATTAATATGGATGTTGTTGAGTTTGTTTGTTGGTGTACATGTTGAATTTGGAAAACTTCGCCGAACTCTGTAAAAGTGCAATCTAACTAAACTAAAATCTGATGTTCAATGCGAGTTTGTAAAACCTCCCTATACTTTGTTTAAATTGCTCCTATACTAAAATCTAATGTTAACGTGCAATCTAAGGCTGATTTGCCTCCCTATACTTTGTTTAAATTGCTCTTATACTAAAATCTGATGTTCATTGCAAGTTTGGAAAGCCTCGCTATACTTTGTTTAAATTGCTCTTATACTAAAATATGATGTTCAAGTGCAATCTAAGGCTGGTTTGGAAAACCTCCCTATACTTTGTTTAAATTGCTCCTGGTTTAATTTGATTATAATTTGTTTTCAATCTAATTATCTAACTAATTAGTTAGTTGCATTGTTATGCAATTCCATGATATAAATTGGAAATTATGTATTAAGTAGCCCCTCCTTAGTGTCATAGTTATGCTTACTTTTTGTAGTAATTGGTTGGCAATTATGTATTAAGTAACTTTGGTTAAGTTGTTATTCGATACTATTTGTTATTTTGTAGTTTCAAAACACATGATATTTTGTTATGTTATTTAATACTCTGGTGCGTTTGTTATATTGTCAATGAATGACTTTTAATGTTTATTAGCAATCAATTATATTATTAAAAAATGAAATTAAGCAGGGGCTATAAAATTAAAAATAAAAAATTAAATAAATTTGAACTTAGCGTTGGCTTGTCCGACGCTACTTTATAAATACAGTTGACTTTTATTTTGACGTTTGCGTCGGTCAGCCAACGCTACAAATTTTGTTGACTATTGTTTGTTGACCTTAGCGTCGGCCATCTGACGCAACTATTTTTCCCTAGCTGACGTGGCAAATGGCATTTTTAGTGTCAGATGTTTCAATTTTACACATAGCGCCAGATAGTATTTGTCCGACGCTAATAATTAGCTTCGATCGTTTTAGTCTAGGCCCGACCCAGACGTTAATCCAACGCTAAATCGACATTAGCGTTGACTTTGAGCCGATGCTAAATCCTGTTTTTCTAGTAGTGCGAGACAAACTAAAGCTATCAATATTTAAGCCTCATGTTTTCTACTCTTAAATAGATAAACTTATTGGTATAAATTTCATTTTATATTCTATTTGCTAGATTTCCTTCGGGCAAGGTAACTAAATTTACACATCGTCAATGTTATTATGATATCTAAAATAACCCTATTAATAATAGGGTCTTAGGTGTGACTACTTCAATTACTTCTAATTATCAACAACTACTACCCTCATTAATTATAAAGGTTAAATGTGTGCATTGTATATGGTACCTAGCTGAAACCAATCAAGATTATGTTAATACTTAATACATGTTACAAAGAATTCAAATATAAATTGGAAACATTCATAAGTGATGAAAAATGTCTGTCTAAATTTTGAATCATTCATACCATAGAAAAACTAATTAATACTTGAGATTATTAATACATGAAATTAATGAGATAAAAGTGATAAAACTGAGATGAAAATCTTGAGTACATGGACATGTTAGTCTGATGAAAAATATGGCCATGAAACCTCATCTGATAGCTATGCCTTATATATAGGTGTTTGTTGAAAATAATAATGGTTGGTCGAGTAGGTAGTTGAATACATGTCTGCACATTTAATGAGCTTAACGATTTAAGTTAACTGATTTTTTTCAAAATATAATTTATTCATTGAAATTAATGTTCTTAGTAAGGACACATTACATATATTATTTTGAAAGCAATGTTGAGTGACTTCTTAATAAAATCATAAACAGTAATTGTTTTTCGATTTTTGGATATTATAACTTAGGTAATATGATATTGTCAACTTTTACTATATTAATAATATTAAATTTAATTATATTTTTGGTTCTTGCAATTATAATATTTTTTTATATTAGTTTTCATAAGTATTTTTGTTTGATTCGCATCCTATAAATATAGTTTTATTTTAAAATAGTCATTTTAATTCAACTTCTCTTACAAGAATTGTGAGATATTTCTAAAATATTGGATAATATATGTATTTATAATTGGTTATAATAGACATAGTATTGTTGTTGGTTTAGTGGTTGTGCTCATTGTTTGTCAACACAAGGTCCCGAGTTCAATCCACACATGTGCCTTATGTGAAATAGTGGCATTTGATAAATCTCATGAAAAACACAATAGTAATGATGAACAACAAAAGAAAATAAAAGGAAGTTGTTATCATTGTAGAAAAGATGTCTGAAAAAACACTTACTCTTAAAGATGTATTTTATTTTTCTAATGTTAGGAAGAACTTGATTTATGTATCTTTACTTAATAAGTTTGGTTTCAAATGTGTATTTGAGGGAGATAAATTTATTCTCTCTAAAAGTGGTATGTTTGTTGGGAAAAGTTACCTTTGTGAGAATATGTTCAAATGTAATGTTGTTAGTAACTATAATAATAATATGATTTCTGCTTATATTGTTGAGTTTTGTGATTTATGGCATATGCGACTAGGACATATTAACTTTAGAAAATTAAATGATATGATGAAATCAAATTTAATTCTGACTTTTGTTAAAAATTCAAATTCATGTACTACTTGCATGCTAACTAAAATCACAAGACAACCTTTTAAAATTGTTGAAAGAAATTATAAGGTATTAGATTTAATTCACTCTGATGTATGCGATTTACATGGTTGGCCTACAATTGGTGGTAAAAAGTATTTTGTCACTTTTATTGATGATTACTCTAGATTTTGATATGTTTATTTAATGCACTCTAAGAATGAAGTTTTAGACAAATTTAAAATATTTAAAGCACAAGTAAAACTTCAACATGAAACTTTTATTACGTGTTTTAGAAGTGATAGGGAGGGAGAGTTCTATCATCCTGAGTATTTGAGTCTACTAGTATTGTGCATCAAACAACTGCACCATATTCCCAACAACAAAATGGAGTTGCAGAAAGGAAAAATAGGGTATTAGAAGAAAGGGTGAATGCCATATTATCCTATTCTGATTTATCTAAAAGTTATTGGGGGTGAAGTCATGCTAACTGCATGTTATTTGCTAAATAGAGTTCCTAATAAAAGGAACAAGATAACCCCATATGAACTCTGGAAGAAAAGAAAACTCAATTTTAACTATATAAAAGTTTGGGGTTGTAGAGCAATTGTTAAAGTTCCTTAACCAAAAAGAAAGAAATTGGGAGAAAGAGGAATTGAAAGTGTATTTTTGGGTTATGCTGAAAATAGCAAGGCCTGTAGATTCATGGCCGTTGAATCTAGTCACTGATATCGTATTAACACAATGATTGAGTCAAGAGATGCAATTTTTCAAGAAAATAGATTTAACTCAATTCCATATCCCAAGGAAATTATATGTTCTAGTGTACAAAGTCTAGAAAATAATGTATCAAATAATGATACTCTGACATGTTCAGAACCCAGAAGAAGTAAAATAGCCAGAAAATAGAAAGATTATGACATATATTTCTTTATGTTCCTTGTAGAAGGTACAAATGATTCCATTAACAAATATGGACCAATTTGCTATAATTTAGAGAGTGACCCAGACTGATATAAAGAAGCAATAAAATCTCAAGACTCTTCTTTTTGGAAAGAAGCCATCCAAGAGGAAATGGACTAAATTATGGGGAATAAAACTTGGAAATTAGTAGACCTCTCACCTAGATCCAAGCCAATAGGTTGTAAATGGATCTTTAAGAAGAAAATGAAAGTTGATGGTACCATTGATAAATTCAAAGCTAGGCTTGTTGCCAAAGGGTTTACACAAAAAGAAGATATGGACTACTTTGATACTTATGCACCTATTGAAAAAATTGCATCCATAAATCTTTATACGGGTTAAAACAAGCACCCAAACAATGGCACCAAAAGTTTGATATAAAGTTTTGCTTTCTAATGGATACAAAATAAATGAATCTGACAAGTGTATCTATAGTAAATTTCATAATGGAAATGGTGTTATGATTTACTTATATGTGGATGATATGTTAATCTTTGGCACCAATTTAGATGAGGTAGAAAAAACTAAAACTTTCCTATCAAAAAATTTTGATATGAAAGATTTAGGTGAAATAGATGTGATTTTAGGAATTAAAATAATTAGAGATAAAGTAAATATTGGTTTATCCCAATCTCATTATATTGAGAAAGTGCTAAAGAAATTTGATCAATTTAATTGCAAACTTGTTTCTACCCCCATTTGATTAAAATGTTAGTTTACAACCACATAAAGGATGTCCTGTGGCACAACTAGATTATTCAAAGGTAATCGGATGCTTGATGTATGCCATGACCTGTACCAGACCTAATATAGCGTATGTTGTAGGTAGATTAAGTCAGTATACTATCAATCCAAGTAAAGAACACTGACAGGTTGTTAATAGAGTATTAAAATATTTGAAAGGAACAATTAACTATAATTTAGTCTATAGTGGATATCCTTCAGTTTTTGAAGGATATACAGATGTCAGTTGGGTAACTTATATTGAAGATCATGCTTCCACAAGTGGATGGATCTCCAACCTTGGTGGATGTGCAGTTTCTTGGGGATCAAAGAAACAAACTTGCATTATCGGCTCCATCATGGCTGTAGAGTTCATTGCCCTAGTTGCAGGTAGTAAAGAGGTAGAATAGCTAAGAAATTTGTTGTATGAGATACCAATTTGGCCAAAATCAGTGGCACCGGTATCCATATATTGTGATAGTCAATTCACACTATCCAAAGCATATAGCCAAGTATATAATGGAAAATCTAGACATATTGGTCTAAGACAAAGCTATGTAAAGGATTTAATTTTAAATTTAGTAATATTCATAGTGTTTGTAAGAATTGAAAAGAATCTTGAAGATCCTTTGACGAAAGGTTTGACAAGGGACATGGTGTTGAAGACATCATTGGAGATGTGACTCGAGCCCATATCTAATTAATCATCAATGGTGGAAAATCGACTCACACTTAAGTAACATCAAGTCTTGAGTTCAATGATAAAAATACACTATTAGAATGATTGCAAGTATTTGAATATAGATACTTTTGTGGCAGCCTTTGCAGCCAGAAAATCGGATTTTGTGACGGCCAAAGTAGCCTTAAATGCCAACGGTAAACTACGCATTTTGTGGCTGCTTTTGCAGTCACAAATGAGTGACTTTGTGGCAGCATTTACATTCATAAAGGAGTAACTTTGTGGTGGATTTTGCCCTTATATAAATACGTACATTTGTGGCAGACTAAGCCCTCACAAAGGCCCAACGGTGTAATTTAAGCCCTCTCAAAATGCTGCTGAAATTCAAATCCATTGTGAGAGTTTTTTTCGCCACAAATAACAACAAATTTGAATTTTAGTATTTGTGATGGTTTTTTCGGTCAGTAATTTGTGAAAGTTTTTTTCGGCCACAAAATATTTTATAAGTTGGCCACAAAATGAGTGTTTTCTTGTAGTGTCATTGATGGGGGGGGGG
>NC_021161.2:11715504-11736975 GCF_000331145.2 Cicer arietinum | reverse complement strand
GTATTAATTATTTGCTATCTTTTGAATAAAGTTCATAAATCTAAAAACAAAACATCTCCTTATGAAATATGAAGAAAAGAAAAACCGAATTTGTCTTATTTTCGAACTTGAGGTTGTCTGACTTATGTTAGAATCTCCGATCCCAAGCAAGTTAAACTCACCAGTATAGTCTATGAATGTGTATTCATTCAGTATGCAATAAACAACAAAGCGTATAAGTTTTATGACCTAAATGATAAAGTGATCATAGAGTCAAATGATGGTTACTTTTATGAATATAGATTCCCTTTCAAATCGGGAAATAGTAGGGGCACAAGAACAAGTCATGTTTTTGTGATTAGGAACACTAAAAGCAATGAACAAAAAAATAAACCTCGAAGAAGTAACATAGCAAGAGTTTCTAAAGATGATGAACCCGAGTATACGACATATACCTTAGAAGAGGATTATGCAAATCATCATGAAGATTTTTCGTCTTTAGATGAACATTTATGCAATAAGTTATAAATGACGACATGGATTATGTAGAGTTTAACAGGACCTTGCATTTAATAGAAATGTCTCTTGGTTGCAAATTGATAGGTCATAAATGGATCTTGAAAAAGAAACTAAAATCCAATGAAATCGTTGATAAATACAAGGCTCGCCTTGTAGCTAAAGGTTTTAGATAGAGAAAATATATATTTCTTCGACACTTTTTCACTGGTTACAAGAATTATTTCCATTAGGATACTCATTTCACTTGCTGTTATTCATAACTTGGCGGTACATCAAATGGATGTCAAAACTGCTTTTTTAAATGATGACTTGGAAGAAGAAATCTATATGAAACAACCTGAATGTTTTGTGATTCATGGTAAAGGTCTTTAAGTTAGATAAATCTCTATATGGTCTTAAACATGATCTTAAGAAATAGTATGAAAAGTTTGATAACTTGATTATATCAAATGAGTCTAAAGTGAATGAAAGTGACAAATGTATTTATTACAAATCTGAAAAATGACATTTGCACTATCATATGTCTCTATGTAGATGACCTAGTCATATTTGGTTCAAACATTCATGCTATAAATATTGTGAAATCATTGTTGTGTAACAACTTTGATATGAAAGACATTAGAGAAGCGAATGTAATCCTTAAAATCAAGGTTACTAGGTTAGAAAAGGGAATTTCTTTACATCAGTCTCACAATGTTGAAAATATCTTAAAGATATATGAATACTTTGTATCTAAGTCTGCTTACATACTATATGATCCAAGTGTGAAATATTTCAAAAACATTAGTGAATGTGTTAGACAAACTGAATATGCGAGCATTATTGGCAGCCCTAAGCATGTCATTAATTGTACTAAATCTGATATTGCCTAAGTCATGGGACTAATGTGCAAGTTTACCAAGAGATCTAGTATGAAGCATTGACACACTATTGAAAGAGTCATGAGATACCTTAAAAGGACCACGAGTCTTAAATTACATTATCAAATATTTCATATCGTTCTTGAAGGATACAATGATTCTGATTGGAACACTTTATCATACAACTCCAAACAACCAATGGTTATATATTTAGCATATCTGGTGAAGCTGTATCTTGTAATTAAATCGAAGAAACATAATATATTGGCTCAACCGACTATGGAATCTGTAATGATAGCAATAGAAATCGCTAGTGAAGTAGCGAGTTGGTTGAGATATTTGCTAGCTGAGATCTGTTTATGGAAAAGGAAAAAAATCAATGTCAGCTGTATTGATCCACTGCGATAGTACTGAGACCATTGTAAATATAGAACCGTTATTATAACGGTATGAGACGACATATACATCGTAAGCACATTGCAGTTAGAAGTTACTTTCTATATGAGTTGTTGGAGTGGATTATGTAAACACTGATCATTTGACGAAATGATTAGCTAGAGAGAAAGTTCTAAACACATCCAAAAGGTTGAGACCATTGCCTTTAGATAAATGAATCATTCATGATGGTAATCCAAAAAGACTAGAGATCTCAAGAATTATATTCAAGGGATAATAACAAGTCGTGAAGTGATATGAGACGAACTTATAAATCAGAGAAACATGATTCCTAAAACGATAAAAGGATTAGGTAATAGAAACTCTTAATGAGATTTATACTTTATTTGGAATAGAGTATCTAGCTACACGAGTACTATCGATAGACTCACATATGTGTATGTCGAAGTAGGGTCGTTTCCTATGGTATTACGAGACATAATTCCTTGAGTGTTCACTATACTGAGATCGGCGTGCAATACTAGTAATAAACGAGCTTTTGAGAAAACATTCCATGAAAAGGTTGTGTGTGAGTTTGATGTCAGAGATAGAGTTTAAGATTACAAGTCACTATTACTGAATATGAATTTTACTTATTATGCAAGGGTTCAAGTTAGAAGACACATCTATTTATCCATAATCTTATAGAATCGTTTGACGCTACTTCAAAAACATTCTTTTAATTCAAGTGAGGGATTGTTGGAATATAGAGAGCATGACCATCTTAAAGATTTTGAAGGCCTTGTTCTAATCTTAAAATTAGGGTCCCTAACAAAAAAAAAATGTAATTTTAATGATTAAATAAATTTTAGTCCCCATACACACACCAATCTACATAATGCACTCTACCTATATGAATCTACATGATGCAAACTATTTGATTAGGTCAATTCATGTAACAAGTAAAGATATACAAATAGCATGTCATATTTACATATTATACTCAAATATACATTTCAACAACGATAACACACCAACTATAATTCTACTAATAAAATAAACCGATTATAGAACCCAAAATTACAACCACATACACCACAATATTTATATAAATTAGCATATCTATCAACATATTTGTCATATTAGGACTAGTCGCAATTCATCACAACAATAGCATATATCAAACCACACAAAACAATTATCTTATAGACCTATATAATTTGGTTTCACATCGCAATTAATAATTATTCATTTTTTAATTTTTTTAACCTAAATATTTTTTTAAAATAAAATTTAACTACTTCCATATCTTATGTCATACTCATATGTAAAAAAGATTTCCCTAAAATCATATGTGAGGTCACAACTTTACTTTTGAAACAACCATTCTACACTCATCCACACAAATTTTTTTCTCGGATATCAACTCACATAAAACAAATAATAAACATTTATATATAAAACATAAGGATACAACAAAAATAACCAAAGGAAATATGATTCTTCTTCTATGTATCGCAACCGTTGACGAAACAACATACTATAAAATATAACACATCTACTTAGCTTCATAGAAACCTAGTTTTTTTTTTAAAACATTGCTTAGTTTGATTTTTCTAACACTTCAATTTTAGTGGTAAAAACAAGAAAAAATATTAACTCATTTGATATATATGTTATGGTAAGTAGATGAACAATATCATTTTAGACTATTGGGTCAAATTCAATTTCATCTTAAGCTCAACAAATTACGATTGCTAATATAATCTCTCATTAGAATCACAAAAGCCAAATTTTTTGGATGATAAAATATAGAGAGAAAAAAATCTGCAAGACTTGATAGAGAGTATATTAGTATGTGAATTTAAGAATTGTTAAAGGTTCACGTTGTAGTTTTCAACTATATTATTTTGTGTTGTCAAATTGTAGGTTATGGACAATTTCACGTGTATACGATAGAAATCTAAATGTAAACAGAAATGAATAAAACTGGTACTGACACTAATATTAAAAATTATTATTCACGTGAATTTTAGGCGGTGGACAGTTTCATGTGTATACAGTAGAAGTACAAAAGTAAACATAAGTGAATAAAATTGTTACATACCGTAATATAAAAAATTATTATTCACATGAATTTTAGGCGGTGAACAGTTTCATGTGTATACGATAAAAGTATAAATGTAAACATAAGTGAATAAAACTGTTACTGACCTTAATATCAAAAATTATTATTCACGGGAATTTGAGGCGGTTGACAGTTTTATGTGTATACGATAGAAGTACAAATGTACAAATAAAACTGTTACTGACCCTAATATGAAAAATTATTATTCACATGAATTTTAGGCGGTTGATTGTTTATGTGTATACGGTAGAAGTACAAATGTAAAAATACATCATTTGCAATGGTTTGAAGTGTTGGATACTTAAAACCATTCAATGTCCATCACAATAAAATATCAAAATCAGGACTTCTTGGCAAAATTTCCTCCTCTAAATAAATATCCAACTCTGTTTTGACAAATGATGTTCTAGCTTTTTTTTTCTTCCAAACATATAAATCATAGTCTTCTAAACCATCATCCTCAGAATTACTAAAGTGGACATCCAACATTTGAGAATCACTACTAGAACCATTATTCATTTTTAATTGATATTCATAAAGTAAATCATAACACAACTGTCAGATCCACTTAATTTGGTCTTTAACATCATTCCCATACAACTTAACATAATAATATTCAACAACTTTATTTTGTACCTAGGATCCAAATAGTTGGTTGATGTAAACTTTCTTCTAAAGTAAGCTGACATGGTAGTAGTTGAGATGTGCCTTCAATTTCCATTTATATATTATGTAAAGTTGTACATAAAAACAAATTAAATTAATGAATTCATAAATAAATTTATGAATATTATTACTAATAAAAAGTCATTACTCAAAATTTATTTACCAATAAAAAGTCATTATTCAGAACTGATTTCCAAATGTTATTAATAATTATTACTTTTAATAAAATTATTGAATAAAAAGTTGGTACATAATTTCATTACTCATAACTAATTCCCAAATATTACTCAAAACTTTTTAATCAATAAAAGTTGCTACATTTACCAATAAAAAGTCATTACTCAGAACTAAATTCTACATATTTTCTTATTGATAAATTAAATTCATTAAACTCAGTATTTTCCAATTTAGACAAATAAAAACTCACCAAATCAGAATTAAAATTAAGAAAATATGTATTTACAGATAAAAACTCAACAAGCATAGATACAAAGTTTAAGCAATGAACTTGAAAATGCAGAAAAATCTCAAAACTGTTATACACAAAATTTGTATAATAAAAATGTAGAAAAATCCCAAAATATAGAGATGCATATCTGTTATACACAAAATCTCAAAACGAAAATGCTGAAAAACGAAAAATGAAAAATGAAACCGAACCAGAAAACGAAAAAGATTGAAAATGAAAATGAAAATGCATCAAAATGCTGAAAACTTAGAAATGAACCTCAAAATTATAACGACAAAGAGAATAAGATAAAAGAGTAAGTGTCGTTGTTATTAAGAAAATATGTATTAAGAATAAGAGAACATAGACGACACACGAAGGACGACGAAAACGACACACAAAGAGGAGGGAGGATGGCCATGATAGAAAAAGTGAGGGTGGAGGTGGACGGTGGCAGCATGGAAAAAGAAGGAAGATTGACAAAATTAGGGTTTTGTTACTATTTTAAGAAATATAAAAGTATTTAAGTAATTGTGTTTATGTCGGGTGGGTGCGGATACGGGTGCGGAATGGATTTGATGAAACTCGCCCCGCATCCGCCCGTAACTTTAAAAAGCAGGGAATATCCGCACCCATTAAAAACGATTTTTTCCCGTTAAATGTGGGGCGAGTCTGGGACGATTGGGGTGGATTCAAGTTCAATTGTCATGTCTACTCATAAATTACTATTTCCATTCATAAATTACTATTTTCATTAATGTTGAGCTCATAAAAAATAATTATTTCCACTAACATTGATTAGAAATTACTATTTTCATTAAGATTATCAGAAATAACTATTTCTACTACCGTTGAGCTCATCAGAAATAACTATTTCTATGTAGTATTGGTTTTGGTTGTTGATGAGCATCCAAAGATTCCTGAGTCGATTCGACACGTCGTTAATCACTTTGCTTGATTCAAATGGTATAACTCGAGTTGAAATAATGAGGATTAAAATCCACCAATTCCAAAGAAAACCAGATAAGGAAATATAAAAAACTAAATGGAATGAGCCACAAATTCCAAAGAAAACTAGAAAAGGAAATATAAAAACTAAATGAAATGATAGATAGGAAATATTATTTACTAGTTACGAAGTGTTGGAGTTGGTATCGTTACTATTACTAGATGAATTGTTGACAGGTTTGAAAATGCAAACGTTGCATGAATCAATATGAATGCAAGGATGAAGGTGACACATGAGCTAACAATAATTATATTGGGAAGAGAGACAGAAGAGGGAACTTTAATAATTCAATCAATACGTTTGTCTTTCTCCCTTTTCGGAGGAAAATTGACATTTGTCTTTCTATGCAATTTTTATTTAAATACGATATTAATTAATGACAAATGATATACTGTTTTTGAGTTTAGTTCCTGTGGAGGAATATAAAAAAATTTATATTATAAATATTTATAAATATATAATTATATTGTAAATTTTTTGGAAATTAACAATGTATATTAATGAGAAAAACATATTTATATTTTCATATGATTTTTAATTTAAAATACACATTTTGTGATTATATTAAATCCATTATTTTCTTCTTTTTTGAACTTCAGCAGTAACGAATGATATATTAATAATAGAACTCCATTGTTTTGCTTCTATGTGAGAGTAAGTGTTGTGCGGGGTTAATAAGATGCTTCAACATTTTTTTAGTGTTATTTTTTTGTCAAGATCATATGAAATATAATTTTGAATTGGTTGAGTATTTCTTATATACTTTTCCAATGGACCGATAGTTATGTCAACAATTTTATAGTTTATATATGTTTAATAAAAAAATCAAGAGACTAGTTAAATGTTATTTTAATGGTGTGTCTATCGACAATTTGAAAGAAATATGATAATCGTATTTTTAATTAAAAATTGAAATCATTAGAGGAAGTAGCTGAACAAGTTAAAATTATTTCATAGTGGTAATTAAAGACGAGATCTAGAGATTTTGAATTGGACCTAAATCAATCGTGGACTAACTAACCTCGAGAATATCTTGATTTTTATTTGGCTCCCTCTTAAATGACGGTTTTTTGCAAGAACGAGAGAAATTTTAGTTTTCGTGTTTCGGTGTTGACAGTAAATCTCAATTAGTTAATATTTTCTTCGTTTTATTGACATGTTTTGTGCTAACATACTTTTTAATATATTTCTTTTTGGCTTCTTAAACAAAATAGTAATAATAATAGAACTCCGTAGAAAACGCATAGTTGACCGGCGTTTCTCTGCAAATTAAACTCTGTTTCTTGTGTAAGTTAATATCACGAATTAAGCAAATGCCAATTTCATACCAAAATCAAAACTAACTAAACAGTCCTCCAACGACGTCGTTTTCTCTCTTTTTTCCCCTCATATAAATTACCGCACTCATCGTCATACCATTCATCACCAAAGCTGAGAAAAAGAAAAAGAAAAGAGAGTGAGAGAGGAGAGAAGAGAACCTGTTCTTCCTCTAACTATCTCTACTCTTTTCCAGATTCGTTCAATTTTCTCATCCATCGCTTAATTTCAAACCTAAATAGCATTCAATTGATTCTCAAATCCTTCACTTCGTGTTAATTAACGGTAAGATTTTTCCTCGTAATTCTCTTTTCTTTGTTCGCAATTTTGATTCTAGGTCATAAACCTAGATTTTTTATTTTTCTATTTGGTTAGCTTTGGTTGAAAAACAGGGAGAAGATTTTCATGCAAATTAGGTTTCGTTAATCCATTTATTTCTTATAATTTCATATATTGATCTCAAATTTTTATTTTATTTTATTTTAATCGAGCGTTATAATTTAGATTGGAGTTAGGTTATGGTGCTATTTCGAGATTGCTATTTTGTTGAGTGAAAAGTTTATGAATTATACTTTGTAATTATCTTAATTGTGCTCCTTTGAAATGAAAACAGAACCATGATGATGTGATTTAAAAACTTAATATGGTTTTGCATTGTGGTAATGCTGATTGGGCATAGTCACCTAAGTTACACAGCACAAGGGCAATGTAACTCTTTCAAGTTTTTCGATTACTTTAAGCAGTCGAACACCATTTAAGATTGTATTATTTTGCTTTGTTTAGGTTTTGATTGAGGTTGAAAGAAGAAGGTAGCCAACAGAGGAAGCTAACAGCTGAGGCTCAATGGCTTATATACTGATATTGCTGTGATTTCTGCCTTTGCATTGTAAACTTTTCATCTTTTACCATGTGGAATTTCGCATCACACGCCCTTACAAGCATTAGAATGAAAAGAAGCTCCACAGAGCCAATTCTATCTTGTGCCGAATGCTCAGATGATGAGGTCTGCTCTAATGCCAGCAGAGATGAAGGACTGGAATGCCCAATATGCTGGGAATCTTTCAATATAGTTGAGAACGTGCCTTATGTCTTATGGTGTGGCCACACCCTCTGTAAAAATTGTGTCCTAGGACTTCAGTGGGCTGTGATGAAATTTCCTACCCAACAAATCAAGATTCCGTTCTTCATTTCCTGTCCATGGTGCCACCTACTATCATTCCGGTTCATCTACAAAGGAAATATGAAATTTCCTCGCAAGAATTTTTTCCTTCTTTGGATGGTTGAGAGTCTGAATGGTGATAGGCATAAGGCTGTTTCTTCTTGTGTAGACAGCCAACCAATATGGTCTCCTAAGGGCAACCTTTTGGGAAGTCAAAGTACTAGTTGTAGCCTTAGAAGGCCCTCAATTAGCCATAGTTCTGGACGATTGGGATCTAACAATAATAATGTTGGTGTCAGTGATGGAGAGAGACACTACTTTTGCCTTCATAAATCTCTGGATTTCTTCCTTCACTTTACATCCAAGTTCCCATTGGTCATCATTTTCCTTCTGATAGCCTTTTTTGTAATTCCCTGCAGTGTTGTTATTTTAATCATTTACTTCCTACTCACTATTGTTTTTGCTATCCCATCATTCCTCGTCTTGTACTTTGCATACCCTACTATCCAGAGATTGGTTAGAGAAATAACTACGTAAGATGTAGCTTTGCTTCTCCAGTCAGTTGTGGCATGTTAATCCAACCTCAACAAAGTTATTATATACCTTTGGATCGACTGTTCTACCATGTGGCATTCTCTTTGTTATTTCTAGGTTTTCATATTTTTACGATTTATTTTCTTCTGTAGTTTTTTGTGCCATCTTAAGAGGAATGTTTTTCTTGTCAGTTGTAATTTTATTTTTAATTTTTTATTCCTGAAGTGAGGTTTAACTGTTGTACAAAGAAGTCTTACATGCTAAAATTTTATGTGCAAAATTACTACGGTTATGTGAATACTTGTAGAAAATATGTTTCTTGCAACATCTCTAAGTCTGAGCTTGATTTGAACTTACATGTCGCCTAGGCCAATTGTCAGATCCTTAATTCTATAGCTTAAATTTCTAACCTATTAAGCTCTGGATTAGTACTTGTTTCAGCATTTCTGACCAAATTATCGGGTGACATTAGACATCTGCTCTGGTTCCAACACCCTAATCCTTTTATTTTTCTTGGAACCTGTTGGAAAGGAGAGGTGATGGTGCAGGCAGTTTAGCAAATTCCAGAAATCACAGAGGCAAGGGATCGAAGTTAGTAGTTTCTAATATGAATTTCTTTTCGTGTTATAATTGCTATTTTTACTTCAATTTTACGCAAACTAGGTGGATTTAACAATTTTGGTATCCCAGCAAATGCTGCTTCTCTGGATTCTCCATAATTATAACCCCTTCATATTTTTCGTTGTGGACTTGTGGTGATGATAAATACCAACCCTCGAATAAGTTTTCTATTGGTCTACAATGTGTCTGGCTTCCTCACCACTATTGTCTATGTGCTGTCGGTTAAAACAATTTGGGGTAGCTTGATTAAAGACAACCACTAATGTTTTATAACATGATTAATCATACTAAAACTAAAATCTAAACAAGAAAAGTTGTAATTGGTTTACACAAGCAGCTCATGTATTTGCTGAAGCTTACAGTTCTGTTTTTCCAATTTCTATAGCATCATGTCTTGCTTTACTAGAAATGAGGACTAAGAACTTTGGATGCAACTTTGTAACAAACACTTAGATCTTTGCCTTCCAAACTCCTTGATGTTATGTAATTGGTGATCTCAGAAACAGAAAGAAATCCGTGGCAGTTTGCCTGTTGTTTGAATTGCATTTGCCTTCTCTTTTGCTTTTAGCTCTTCATTCTTTCTGTTTTCCACCTTTTGCTCTTGCTCCCTCGGCAACTTGATTTACATAATTCATCTTATTTTGAAATTTCTCCAAATCTTTCAACCTTCTTCGCACAAGTTCACCCTACAATATAGAAGTTTGTAACTAGGCTTTACATTAAGGTTCAATTTTTCATGCCCCGCAACACTTTTTAAATTGTCATTTTAGTTTGTTTTGTATCATTCCATTCTCTAAATTTATCGCCTATGCTTGATGTTCAAATTAGAATGCTAATTGTTTTGCACATAGCATCATCAACTCACATGTTTTGAACTCTAAAAGGTTATGACTAAGACACAAATTTGCCAAGACCCAAGACATTATCTGATATTAGATAAGGAAACATTTGTTGATATGCTTTAAAATAAGGATTAAATGAATACGGTCTATAAAACCTAATAAAGAGTGTCTGAGTGAAACCTCTTGCTTAATTAGCTTGAGTTTGGATTTCATCCTCTTCTTGTTTTCCCATGAATCTATCATCTCTTTCAACTTCTCGTACCTGACATTTTTTTCCATCAGTATATGAAATGCATGATTCAAGCGATAATATTATTGAATCTAGTTCTGGTTGAGAATGGTTTCTTATGTAGAAATTCAATGTAATCTTGCTTCCAAGTACCTTTGTCTAATCTTGTCAAGCTCAGTTCTCTCCCATTCCTCTGCATTTCTCTCCTCAATGCTTGATCCTGTTGTAGTCTGTTGGCCTGGTTTTCTTGAAGTCTTCCTAATTGGCGGCGGTGGAGGAGGTGGAGGAAATTTTGGTGCTGGTGTGTCTGGTTTGTTATCAGTGAAAGTTGAAGTCTTTTTCATTGATGGTACACGGGTAATGGCCTTTTCCGGCTTCTTTTCTTCAACTGAGGATATTGGTACCTTGTCACCATGGTCATCTGTAGATCTAAATGAACCTAAATATTATACAGACAAAGTTTAATAAACTGGTTCGGTTTCTTAACTCAATAATGATACCTGTTATTTTTAAATGGAGTGCTATATGCTCATCTTTACCTGATAATCGCTTGGATGCACTACTAAGTAGGGACTTTGGAGATTTTGTGTTGTCCACCTTGCTTTTTGTCTTGGCCAATAAGGTCCCCAGGGTCTCACTCTTCTGCTCAGAGGCCTCTTGCAAATTAATTGTGAGTGCAACAGCAGCTACTGCTGCAGCATGCTCCATTTCCATGGAGTCATAATCACGACTTGTTTTCCTTGGAAGCTGTTTTTCGAACCAATTCTGGCCCTTTTTCTTCTCTGATGAAAATGATCAACATAGTTTGTGACAAGGAGGTCAAATTATAAAATCTATCCCGTGTTTTCTGTCAATATTATGTACTTACACCCTAAAAAGTTTTACATTGATGTTCAATCATATAAATGTTTTCTGTTAAGAAGTCAATAATATGTTTATTATGATCTGAGTTGTAAAATGTTATGGTTGTCTACTCAAAAAAGAATTCAATAACTTGATAATGTAGAACTTTTTTTTTTCTTTCTTTATATTTTCCTCATTAGTGTGGTTATTGGTTCACAAATTTTGTAGCTCTTTCATTTTTCTTCCTCATGAGGATAATCATTCTTAAGAACCTTAAAACTCGCAAGGTAGGGGGAAAAAGATAAGAAAAAATAACCTTTGAATGATTGACTTTTCTGTATAGGTGTTTTCTGATCCCTTTTGGCACTAAGATCAGCTTTGTTCTCCTCCGTCCCAGTAAGTTGCACCCTAACAAAATTGTTTATGTAATGTTTGTGTTATTTCTGAGTTTCATAGAACAACAAATTTTTAAATTCACGCAATAACATATTTATGTTCCAACAGTTTGTATACGGATGAAAATTATGACTTTTTCTATACTTTTGTATGACATAAAAATATATTTTTTTTAAATCAAAAATTGGTTTTTGTCGCAATTGTTGATCCAAGCAACTACTCTCGGAAAGGAAGCAATTAATAGAGAAATGAAGATAGTTTAAGTTTGATAATTTTGTTAGATCATACACATGTATCCTATTTGACTCTACCTATACTTTTAGGGAGAGTTTAATGTATAGAATAGAAAGAGTATTGAAAAGATATAAAATTGGATAAATATAAAATAATATATAATAGAATTATATAGTAACAATATCATATCATGTGTTTGATACATACATCGTAACATTTTATTTTGTCATATATTTAATACACATTTGATCATGATATAATATAATATATATTATATTTAAATAATAAAATTATGATCACAAATAATTACATTAATTTTTTATAAAATTAACTTATTATATTTTAAATATTATAAATTAATAAAAAAAATTAAATAAGTAATAAAATAATTTTATATTAAAACTATCCATTGACATACTAAATAAAAATTTAAATTTTAAAAACAAAATCATGAGTAACTAAATAATTATATTTTATTTGTTAGAATGTAAATAAAGATTGATATATTTTATTTGTTAGAATGTATATAAAGATATGATATATATTATATGTAAATGACAAGAATACCTCGTAAACAAATTATATTTATTTTAAAATTTTAATTAACTTTTATATTTTTATAATTGTGAATACTAATTTATTAAATTATTTAAAAAGATAAAACTACCCTTGTGTAAAATCATAAATATTTTTAAATTAATTATTAATATTTTATTTTTAAGTTTAATATCAAATTCTATTAATTATTTTTCTATTTGATTAGATTTATATTTTTATATTCTAAATTATATTTATATTTTTTATATTTAAATTATATTTTATAAGAATAATTGAGTAAACTACTATTTTTATATTTCTGCTGGTTTCTAATGCAATTCATATTCAGGATATAAATTTCAACTAGAAAGATCAGATATAATAGAATTATGGATTAACTTATCGTATCATATTGGTTCATCAAGGATGATGACATAATATAATAATGACTTAATTGCTGATTTAGTCCCCTATTTTAACTGATTCCCGAAAGTAGTCATCTCATTTTGTTTCACTCTAGTTTTGGTCCATCAAACAGAATTTTGATCCAAAATTTGATGAAATTTCATTTTTTTTGCATTTATTTTAGTCACACAATGCCTCAAGATTTCATTTGCAACAATTGTACCTGGAATCTATGATTTTAAATGGTGTAGTACAACTTTAAAAATGAAATTTCATTAAGTTTTGGATCAAAGTTCTGTTTGGGAAACCAAAACTGAGGAGAAACAAAATGGAGGGACTACTTTCGCGATTCAACTAAAATAGGGGACCAAAACTGCAATTAAGCCTATAATAATCTATTCATATCATGTATTTTATCTTGTCCATCAAACTGACCTTGTATGACCTAAAAATATATATTTTTTAAACAAAAAATCGGTTTATGCTGCTCATGTTAATACATGCATGTATCCAAGCAACTATTCTCGGAAAGGAAGCAATTAATAGAGAAATGAAGATACTTTATGTTTGATAATCCTGTTGATCAGACACAGCTTATTGCAAACTAATCTTGAAAACATAGCTTTTGCAATATTGTTGCCACCATCTACATGGTAAATATATATGACTGGCATGTATTTGCAAAACATGTTTACGATCCAGCAAGATGTCTAGTTTGAAAAGTCAGAGCAACTAACCTCATTTGCTTCCATAAATTCTCCATTCTACTGGACGAATTTTGTTTTATCATCATCAATTAGCCACTTGCATGTGCTTATTTGAAATAGAAGAAACCTTGGTAAGGAAACCTTCTTTGTGTTCGTTATGGGCCATCATTTGGAGTAGAACAAGCAAGGTTAAATATACTTTGCATATGTCAACTGGTTTGGAACTCGAGTGCCTTTTGGATGAAGGTTGGTATTCTTTTCTTCGTTAGAGACTTTGCTTTCAAAATATTTTTTAATCCATTTTTCTGTGGTGAAAATAAGAATAGCTGGTTGAGTCTTCTGCAAAAACAAACTGGAATATGCATGGAAAAAAAATCATCCCTTTTAATTATTTCTTTAAGGAAAAAAATAAACAGAAAACAGAAATTATAGAGCATATATTTGCAGGGGTGAATTTTTATGCAACATAGCCTGTATAACAAGCTGTTTTACATTTTGGGGGCATTCGAAAGTTTATTTAGGTTTATCTATGACATATAAGTATTTATAGGCTCTTCAAAATATTTTATACAAATAGGGTAATACAGAGGTTATAAATCCACTCTCATATTTAATTGTGGATAAACACTTATTACACATAAATATAAATATAAGAAATTCTTTTCTTATTAAGTTGTTTATCAAAACTTCCATTAAAAACAACTCACCTTTTAATATTTTTTATTTGACCTTTGCAGAAAATATTGTAAGGTTTCTCCGCCCATTCATGATCCATATACATAGAAAAAGAAAAAGAAAAATTTATAATTAACAGTTAATTAAACTATATTCATTTGATAATTATTAAATTAAATTTTTTATATTGAGAAGATATTAAAATTAAAATATATTAACGTATATAGAACAAAATGATGCAGGAATGTTGGGCTTTGGGCATATCTTCCACTTTTCTTTCTTTAACATATAAAAAGGGTTGACAATACTTTGGTTAGAGTTGTCAATTTTACAAGTTTATTAATTATTAATTTCAGTCTATATATTGGATAGTTTAAAAAATCTCTAAAAAAAACCCTCTAAAACTAAAACTAAAAAGGCCATAGGCTCCACATTTTCAAAAAATAAAATCAATATTTTTTATAAAAATAAATTTCAAAAATATAAAAATTTAGATTTTGCTAAAAAGCATCAATATTTTAGATTCGGCCAATGAACCCTCTCATTTAAGTCTATAAAAATAATAAAATAATAAATCAAGATTAAAAAAATTATTTTAATAAAAATCTTAATATTAAGATAGGAGCTTAATATAAGATTTTTGAGAAGGGAGTTGAGACTTTAAAATTTTATTCACATCTCTTTTGATAGTGTTAGAAGGGTGTAGATAGAAGATAGTCTCATTTCTTACTCTATTTTTCTCGCTGACTTGGGCTTTATTGTGGTCTTTAAAAAAAATAAAAGTAATGCACATGTGAGTCTACTATGAGAAAATAGTGGCATAACATTTTGCGGTTATTTTAAAAAATGCGGTTACAAAATGGCTTAAGTGGCAAAATCATGTTTTTTTTTATTGGACGCCGTTGTAAATTCCTCTAGTATTATCATTGGAACAAATCTTGAAAATTAATTTCTTTTGATTCTTCATATCAAAATGATTTCTGAGTTGATTTGTTTTAAAGATATTATTTCTCTGTCATATTAGGAGTAACATTTTGGTTTTGAGTAAATTGTTTTGTATCATTTTCCCACCCAACATGAGGGTGAAAAGGAGAGAGTGCCCAACATGATACAAATCATTGGTTGAAGTTATGGAATAAGGGTCGGGTATGACTTCTATGAATGCAGAAAACCTTTCAAAACCATCCTAAAAAGATCACTTTTGAAAATAAAAAGGGTTAAAAATAAATAAAAAAACTCTTTTGTGACTTGTATACAAAAACAAGTTGAATAGGTCGAATTTCTCATTTACCAATAAAACTGTTAAGAATAGAACAAATGAAATACTTAGTTATAATTAGAATTAGTTAGAGAAAATAGTTAGAGAGTTAGTATTCTTTAACCAATATAAATAGAAGTATCATTTTATCAAATATGACTTTATTTTAAGTTTTTTCAATTGAACTTTCAAATTAAGATTTTCTTTTTTCTTTCAATTCTTATATTTCTGACATGGTATCATCGTCTTGGTTGTAAGTCATCGCTATCACATAGATGACTTCTACCATTTTTCTATTTTATTTTTTATCCACCATCTTTCCTTATAGCTTGCTCCATCTTTTTAGTCATCTATGTTTGTGTCTTTAATCGCGGCGGTTGTTTCCAATGTCAAAATTCATTCTCACATAACAAAGCAACCAACCACCCACACTCAAGATCTCTATCATTGCTCACTATGGAACTACGGCCTGAGCTTGAGCTACTACATAGGGATTATTTGCTTTAAAATCAATTTTTTTTTTTTTGTTATATTTTGAATTTTTGGTGAAGTACAATTTTAATTTTAGATTACATTTTTGTTATGATAAATATTACAATATTTGTAATCCAAATTCAGATGGGTAATTACCAATTCTGAATTTGTGGGGGACTATTAAGAATAGAAATAGATATAGATAGTTAGTTATAATTAGAGTTAGTTAGATAAAATAGTTAGAAGGTTAGTATTCTCTAACAAATAAGACTAATATATTGTATAATTTTTCATCTTTTATTAAATATGATTTCATTTTAAGTTTTCTCAATTGAACTATCAAGCTATGACTTCTCTTTTTTATTTTCTCTTTTTTATTCTAATTCTTATAGTTATGATAAGAACTCTATAGCACTGTTTTTCTTAATTGTGTTGCTATTGTGTTGGGGCAAAATCTCAAATCAAGTGTTTTGAGGATAAACAAACAGTTAATTAATCACTAATCATGATTCCGATTATGTTGCTATTTAACTTGTATTTTTGAGTGATTTATTCAAATTTAGGTGATCAAATATATTCATACAAAAATCAATGATCTCACATTAAAAGAAATCAAAAACATAATGTCTTATTTGAACTGAAGATTAATAAGAAGAACATTCTGGTTATTCCCTTTTAAAGACAAAATTAAGACATATCGTTCCCCATAACCCAAACATCAAGTTAAAGAGTATCAAAATTTCTCAAATCAATTATCAAGTCTAGAACTCGAGTTGAAGGTCCAAAGAAGCAAAATAGACTCCAGATTGATGGGTCGTGAGCAAGGACAATAAAGACATGAGTATATTATTGTTGCATCCGTTTTGCAGAAAACTCTGCATGCCTCTGAGTCAAAAGACTAACATTTCACAATCATTCGATCACTCATCCACGTTTTTCATAAAACACAAAACTAAGAACGTAATGCTTTTATAAAAAAAACATTTTGAACAAAATAACAAATGTGCTTAATAGAATTCAATCTAAACCAACAATTTACTGAGGTTCAGTAACAACTAGATTGAGCTTTTTTAATCCTCTCCTCATCTATAAAAGGAACATCAACGAAAAGAAAGATGAAAGAGTTTTAAAGGTAATCATTATGTACTTAAACAATCGTACTCAATTAACAAAACTCTTCTCTTGAGTAAAACTCCATCTCTCTCTCTTATTATATTCAAGGATTACTTTATTGAGTTATTGTTGATAATCAATCTCAAACAATTGTTGAGTAGATTTGAATCCTAAACTCTTTTATCATACACATCATTTGTAACTCAAGTCTATATCTTAATATGGTTTAAGTATGTTGTAAAAAATCATTTTAATTATTAAAAGGTGAATTGTAAAAATACTTTCTGCACTGAAAGGTAATTGTAAAAACTCTTTCAAGGTTGAAAGGTGAATTATGAAACTGGTCAAGAAAGATAGTGTGAAAGCAAGAATGTTCTGGTACTAAGCACATTAGTGGAAAATCTCATAGATTGTGAGGACGGGACGTAGCCTATCTTGAGTGAATCAAGATACTTCATTGTGTGGTCTTCTTATCCTTATTCTTATTTATTTTTCACTTACTAATTACATAT
Source organism: Cicer arietinum (assembly GCF_000331145.2). Lineage (NCBI taxonomy): Eukaryota > Viridiplantae > Streptophyta > Magnoliopsida > Fabales > Fabaceae > Cicer > Cicer arietinum. The sequence goes on along the minus strand of NC_021161.2, from coordinate 11,719,135 downwards.
CACCTTGAAGTAATCTACTTTATTTATTTTTAACTCACCTCGTTATGGACTTTCTATTTGAAACTAAGATTGATATTGAGTTAATATGAGTTAAGTTCAGAAATTCAGATTTTAAAAAGAGATCACAATTCAAACCCCATTTCTTGTGATTGATATTGCTACTTCAATATATTGATAAACACACTTTGAATTCTACTCGTGGAAAATATGTGTATTTTTGCTTTGAAAACAATCTTCAAAGGAAATTGATTTCATACTTTGTTGTTAAGGGTTTGTATTTCAGATTGAATATGAAGGAATCCGACCTATTTGTTCTATTTGTTATGGATTTGTTCTAATAGTAAGCACTACATGTATTTCTATATATAAGACCTCATTGATTAAATCACGATAATTAAGATAGTTGTTTATAGTATTAAGTTTGTTGGAAACTTGAATTATTTTACTAGACTATACTTGAAGAAAGATAATTACTTTTTGGTTTTCATCTAGTATTTATTGCAGATTGCAAAAAAAGATGTAAAATAATTAGGGATAGATTAATACAGAAATAATTAATGGAGTTAAAAAATTATAAGATGTCTTATAAAAAAGACACAATAAAAAGTCTCTAGAGTGTCTTATATTTAGGGACGAATGTAGTAAGTTTTTTTTTTTTTTGGATGATATAGAGTAAGGGTTTGAGTTGGTATTATAATTGAGTTAACCTTAAAAAGAATTTGTCTTTGAGATAAAGAACTAATGTTACAACTATCGAAAAACACATTTGTTCTAAACACCTAGTTGCAAAAAAGATTAAACAAAGTTAAAAAATTGAAATTTAAATAAACATTTGCTTACCCATTTCTAAGAACAATAAGCATATGCACGCAAATATGGAGGCCCTTCATGAGAAATTGAGAGAACTTTACTTCATATTAGCTAATGCCACAAAAGTGTTTTGTGTTCAAAGACATTTTAATTAAAAACATTGACTTAACCACCTTAGATATGGAGTCGGGTGGTGGGTCAGAATAAGGGAATTGGTTTTTAGACAATTTAGTGAGATGAACAAGTAATGGGTACAATACTTTGTTTGGCATGATCCTTGGGTGGAAGGAAGACCTTTGAAATCTAGGTTTAGTCGTTTGCTCAATGTGACTCGAGTTAAAGATTATTTGGTGGCTGATATGTGTAGGTTGGGTTGGCATGTTGGGGGATTTGGGTGGAGTTGGCGTCGTAATTTGTTTGAGTGGAAGGAAAATTTAGTGACAAATTTTGTTGTGTTGTTTGCCTTTGTTCATTTATAGGTTAAGATTACATATGTGTGACATCATAACAAATCACATACATAACATATTTTGTTAAAGAGGTGTATCGATGCTTGATAACAAAAATTATTTTTAAGAAAGAAAAAAAAAAGAGTAAAATAGGTAGTTTAAGTGAAATTTTAAGTAGGGGTATATCTTGGCGAGTATGTGGTAAAATTTTCTATCCAAAAATAACTACATATACAGAGATATTGTGATGATAATACTAAAAGGAAAATTAATTTTAAGTATTCAAAATAAAAGTGTATCTTTTTTAAGAATTTAATTAATATATATTCAAATACACATTGAACTGCAGGTTATAAATGAAGTCGGACCGAGTTGTCCCTCTTGACTTTGAATTGGTTGTTTAATCCCTAATGGTCCAAGACTTCATTTGAATATTCAAACTAAATGGGCATTAATTTTTCACCCTTCAACTTCAGTAATTCCATGGCTAACGCGATGACTAAATCACCAAATCCTTCTCAAGAAAATGTATCTTCAAATATTGTATGGGTAAGAATTCCATTTTTATCGATATAATACTTTGACATTTATATTCTTCGGGTTATCGGATCCATGCTTGGCACAATGTTACACATTGACAAACACACATTGAACTATTTTAAGTGCAAATATGTGTGCTTCTATGTTCAAAACAATCGTCAAGCACAACTCATCCATTCCTTTAAGATTCAAAATTATGATTGTGAACTCAAATTTGTATATGATGGGCTCCACCCTATTTTCTCTAGTTGTCAAAGATTTAGTCATAATAAAAATTCTTGCATGGAGACTAGGGTTTCTGAAAACAGCTAGAGTTGATGAAAGCAAATCATAAGAATCATATTTTTTTCAAGATATTGGATCTGGTTGTGAGAAATTGGAATCAACCTAAATTTTGTTAGCTTCTTTAGTATTAGTATTAGTTGAATAAAATGACGTGAATTGGTTTTATGGGGTTTTATTATCTATTTAAATTTTTCTCTTGGTGTGAGGTATTGTATATTAGGGTTTTTTATATGAATTATGGTTGATGATGAAATAAGACGAGCACTTGTGAGGTTAGTTGATTCTTTTTGAAGTAAAGGTTTATGATGATAAGGTATTTGTTTAAATGGTTGCGTTTTGATAGGACATTATTAATTTTATATTAAATGATTGAGTTTAGGAAGATTTTGTGGGAGTTTTGGTTTTAAAAAGGGATGAAATATGATGTTAGTACTTGTTACCTATAAATCAAATACACATATGAGATTAGGTGTGTCACGTGTTCGACACCTGAATAGCCCTCACACGATCATGCAAGCTAAATTTTCTAATGTTTTTCTTTCAAGTGTGAGTGGTTAAGTCTCACATCAACTATGAATTATCAAAATAATGGACATATAAGATATGTGACTCACACATCCATTGTCTTAAGGTATTGGGTTGAGATGTGGTGTCAAAGTTTTTTGTGGTTCGGGAACATTTAGCATGTTGCTTCTTCCGTGACCACAGACTTCCCAATAGTGAATTATGGTGTTGGATTCTTGTATCGAAAATCTTCATGGAGGTGTGGTTAGGAGGCAAGTATCGTTGCTAATAACGGCGATGCAAATATTGAATGTGGGAGACTCTTACTTGAGAGGGAGAATTAAGGTTTAATGCAAATATTGAATGTGGGAGACTCTTACTTGAGAGGGAGAATTAAGGTTTAAGTGTGAGTGGTTAAGTCCCACATCAACTATGAATGAACTAAATCTTGGATATATAACAGTGGGGTCTCATATAGCTAATGCCTTAAGGTTTTAGGGTGGAGATGTAGTTCAGCTTGGTGTTGGATCTTTATATCGAAAATCTTCCCCCCGGCGATGCAGTTAGGAGGTGTGTCATGTTGGCAATAACGGTAGTGCAAGTATATGACGTGATAAACTCACACTTGTGGTGGAGAATGTTGAGTTCAAGTGTTAGTGATTAAGTTCCACATCGACTATGAATGAGCAAAATATTGGATATATAAGAAATGTGACTCATATACTCATTGCCTTAAGGTTTTAGGTTGAGATGTAGCGTCAAAGTCATTTGTAAATTGCAGAGCATTTGACATGTTGTTGCTCACGCACTCTCTCGAACTTTCCAATCTAGATTTTAGATACCGAATGAAAGAGTAACTATACCTCCTCAAACAATTATTGTTAAGTTAATATATTTATTTTATATTCAATATAGTGTGAGAAAAGGATTAATGTTTACACACTTAAAACTTATAAAATATAAACCATCAAGATGAATCATAAAAAAATTCAAGACAAACATTATATTTTAACCAAACAAAAAAAAAGGTGATTAATATTAAT
>NC_021161.2:11701085-11715445 GCF_000331145.2 Cicer arietinum | reverse complement strand
TATATATATATATATATATATATTAAAATAAGTATTATTAAATATTATAGATTTGTAGCTTATTAACATTATGTCTATACTAGCACATGTTGGTGCATTGAAGCCTTTGAAATGCACAAACACAATTGAATCAGGCCCCAACTTGAGTTTAGAAGATGAAGAAGCAAATATAGGTTTCAATTATGGGATGTCTAATGTCTTAGTCAGCTTTCAGTTGAGTTCCATTCAACAACACTACATCACTTTGAATGCTTCCATACTTTGGTGTCAAATGGTACTCTTCCCTAATTTGTATATTGTTTATATTGTGTACTCCTCTAAGTACATATTCATGTCATTCACAAGTGAAAAATTGAATATTGACTTGGACGTGTTTATGATGAGAACAATGATACCAGACTGAAAGAAATAATCACCAAGAATCACCAGGAAGTTAGATTCATTGAGCAAAAATTAATTAAGAATAAAATGGCGTAGACAAATCATTGAGATTAAAGGTAGTCATGGGCCAGTCCAATATGCAGTTACCTCTAAGCTAGGCATAATATTTTTACAAATACTATTAGTAAATAGTTTTTTTTTTGTTGGTGGACTTAATTCATTCCATTTTGTTCATTTTCCAAACAATGAAATGAGGATTTTGTTATGTTTCATCATAAGATACCCAAACAATAGAATGAAAATTGTGTTCCATTCCGCTCCGTGATTCCATTTCGTTTGTTTTAATATATCCAAAAGGAGCCTAAGGGTATGCCTAGATAGAAGGTTTTAGAGGAAAGGGAAAAGGAGAGCTTATTTTTCTTTTATAAATTAAGTTATAAAATGATTTTAAAAATGAATAAGTGTGCTTGAAATGTTAAATGGTCATTATCTTATTTTTCTTTTAATTTTTTTACAGTCTCAAATATATACTAAAATATAAACTCAACGTATTTTTCAAAGTCTTCTGCTTTGAAATCTAACTCCCAAATATACAGTAAGAATTTGTATAAAAAAATTGACATAAACAAGATGATTGAGATCAAAGGTATTCATGACCGGGTCCGATATTCTAGTTACCCATATGCTAGACATAGAATATTTCATAATACAAATATTAAATAAGTTTTTAGTTAGTGAACCTAAATTAAAGGATTGTGTTTTTTTTAAGAGGCAAATTAAAGGCATATACATGGCCAAATTAGTAAATAATCATTCTATGAGATAAAGAACTATGGTTTAAATTTTAAAAAACGCAATTGTTGAAAGCATTTAGTGGCAAAAAAAGACCATAAAAGTGAATAAAAATGTATATCAAATTTTAATTTGCATAACTCTACCCCTTTCTTCAAACAATGAACATATGCACATAAATATGGAGAAATAAAAATAAAAAACATTAACTTCCAAGAACCAAATCTATATTCTTTATAATTTTAAGTACTAATGTGAGTATTTCCTTAAGCAAATAGAAGTATTATTGAACCTATACATACCAGCACCAAGGTTGTAAATATGATGAGTCACTCCATATTTTGTATCCTTTTGAAATTGTGTACTTCATGAGACTTATGGCATTTGATGGGTTCCATTCTCCCATATAGCTTAACTTGTCCTCCTTGTAATTTGTCTTTCCAATTAGTGCATTTAGCCCAAAAGTGAGTTTCACTCAGCAAAATTAATAAAATAAAATAAATGAAAAGAATGTCACATATTTGATGCTAATTAACATAGCAACATGCATATATTGAGAAAAGGGTATGCATAATCTTTCTTGATCAGATGGGGGCATTCCTTTTGTTCACCAAATTGGTAAATAATTTGATCTTGCAATGATCCTCCTAATCTTATTCTCAAGGGATCAAATGCTGGAAAAAAAATGTTAGCAATTAGAAATTTGATAACAAGTGTGGAACTATTAATGTCCACTTGTAATGGTATTCTACTCTAATTATGATGTACAATAATCTAAAGACAAATTAAATGTAACATATATAGTTGCAGATTGCAAATTAAACAAGCAAGCTTTTGGGAATTTTTAATCTATAAAATCGACGAATTATTTTACAAGGACTAGAAAACATATTTTAATATTCATTTTTTAATCTTCTAAACAACCTAAGAAAAGCTAATAAATTCCATAAAAAAAAAAAAAAAAAAAAAAGGCTAATAAATTATTATTTTCTAGGGACTATGATTTGACTTGAGAAAAGAGAATATACCCTTAACAGCATTTCGAGAGAATTTTGTTACCCAAGTCCTGCAAATGTTAAAAATATATCACACATGTTAGGTATATATAAACTTAGGATAAAAAATTAAAGATGCCAATATGCATGAGTCTTAATGGTAATTAATCTACCAGAGAGTTGTTACTTTCACATCCATTATGAAAAATAATGGAAAATAAGCACTGAAAATAGTATGCACAACTTTTGGTCTATTGTGACTATATTTATAGAGTTGCTTATGTTTTCTAGTTTATATTAAATTCCTTCTAAGGATGATGATATATTAATATCAAATGTGCAACACCAACGTGTTTGTCTATCAATTTTTTCGATAACAATAGCAGAATTTTATTTAAAAAAATGAAGTTATAAATAAAATTTTATCTGATTATTTAATAGATTAATCTAAACAAATATTTGATTAATTTTCCCTATTCAAAATAGATAAAATGGTGTGAATAATAATAACCTTAACAAACTCATCGATTCATAACTAGTATATATTAGGATCTTGATTAAAAAAAAAATTAGCATCAAGATGCTGTTCTCGTTCGTGTTTACCAAAATCAAGCTACATAGTTAGGAACAAAGGTAACACTTTTTTAACTGAGTGAGAGGAGGGTTTTTTAACATTGTGGTGGGATATGGTGACGTGGAATCAATTAACCTTAAAAATCGTACTTAAGATTCATTATATAAAACTGTCCTCTATGATAAAGATCTGAATTAAAATAGAATATAAACACGATAAAATTTATCATATTATGTAATTGATGTTCATAAAATAACAAACATAATAAAATTATTTAATAACAGAATTGTTCTTGTGAGACAATTATTTTCTTTTCTATATTAATTTTTATATTTTTAATTTTTATAAATTAAAAAAAATACTAAAAAAAGTTAAATAATTTTATAATAATTAATTGTTCTACTAAATAAATAATTTAAATTTTATGAAAATCACGACTAATTAAATATATATATATATATATTATAATTAAATAACAAAACTACCCATACGAGAAAATTAATATTCATATCTTTTTAATTTTTAATGATAACTTTAATTTTAAATGTTCTTTCTAATTTATTTTTTATGATTTTAGATTATATAAATTATAAAATTATTCATGTGATAAAATTATACATATTTTTAAAAATGAATTATTACTATTTTTATTTTTTTAATTTAATATCCATTTTTTGTAATTTATATTTTTTAAATATATTTTATTATGATAAATCAATAAACTAGTATTTTAATTTTATTATGTTAATTTTTAACTCGCCTAAAATTTAAGGTAAAACTTTTACCTAAAAAAACATAATATAATAAATTTTAAGATTTACGTGTGATATCTTATTATCTCATCAAATATTTGATTAAGACAAAACATAATACAATTATTCTATTATATCTCTTGTGATGCATAACAAACGATTCATAGAGTATAACAATCATTTTGTTTAAAAAAACTATATTTTCCTCTCTTTCCAACCAAATGTTGTTATTCAAAAGCAAGAGCTTCTAAATCCATATTTTAATATATTTCAAAATATGCATCGCAACTATGAATGAAATTAGATGAAACAGCTAGAGAGAAAAAAAAAAGGATAGATGAAATATTTTAATTTAATTTTGATTATAGTTCGTTCCAAATAAATCCCCATGTCAAGTAGCAGCAAAAGATGCTTAGTACTATTAGAGAAATGCAAAAACATGAACCAACTAAAACAAGCACATGCACAAGTTTTCACAACAGGTCTTGAAAACAATACCTTTGCTCTTAGCAGAGTTTTGGCTTTCTGTTCATCACATTCACATCATCATGGAAGTCTCGCCTATGCATTCAGAGTCTTTGAACGCATTCACGATCCCACAGTTTGTATATACAACACAATCATCAAAGCTTTTCTTCTCAATGGCAAGTTTAACAACACCCTCCACGTGTTTGTTAAAATGCTTCAGAAAGGATTGAGACCTGATAACTACACGGTCCCATATGTTTTGAAGGCTTGTGCAGCACTTCATGATTGTTCTTTGGGGAAATTGGTTCATGGGTATGGTTCAAAATTGGGTCTTGTGTTTGATATCTTTGTGGGTAATAGTTTGATGTCGATGTATGTTGTTTTTGGTGATGTAGTAGCTGCACGATATGTGTTTGATGAAATTCCTTGTCTAAGTTTAGTGTCTTGGAGTGTGATGATTTCGGGGTATGCAAAAATGGGTAATGTTGATTCTGCTAGATTGTTCTTTGATGAAGCACCTGAGAAAGATAAGGGGATTTGGGGTGCCATGATTTCTGGTTATGTGCAAAATAGTTGTTTCAAGGAAAGTCTTTATTTGTTTCGTTTGATGCAGTTGACTGATATAGTTCCTGACGAGTCTATATTTGTGAGCATTCTTTCTGCTTGTGCTCATTTAGGAGCTTTAGATATTGGTGTTTGGATTCATAGATATTTGAATCGATCGAAGATGCTACCGTTGAGCGTTCGTTTGAGTACTAGTTTGTTAGATATGTATGCTAAATGTGGAAATTTGGAATTGGCGAAAAGATTATTTGATTCAATGCAAGAGAGAGACATTGTATGTTGGAATGCTATGATTTCTGGTATGGCGATGCATGGAGATGGAAAGGGTGCAGTCAAGTTATTCTATGATATGGAAAAAGTTGGTATGAAACCTGATGATATAACATTCATTGCTGTTTTTACTGCTTGTAGTTACTCGGGAATGGCTTTTGAAGGTTTGAAGCTGTTGGATAAAATGTGTAGTGTTTACAACATTGAGCCTAAAAGTGAACATTATGGTTGTTTAGTTGATTTACTAAGTAGAGCAGGGCTTTTTGAAGAAGCTATGGTGATAATAAGAAGAATAACCAATTCATGGATTGGCAATGCAGAGACATTGGCTTGGAGAGCATTTCTGAGTGCATGCTGTAATCATGGAAAAACTCAACTGGCTGAAGTTGCAGCTGAGAAATTGTTGCAGTTGGAAAATCACAGTGGAGTGTATGTTTTACTGTCTAATCTGTATGCATCATCAGGGAAACATAGTGATGCAAGAAGGGTTAGGGATATGATGAAAATTAAAGGGGCAAACAAGGCACCAGGTTGTAGCTCAACAGAGATTGATGGAGTTGTCAGCGAGTTCATTGCTGGCGAAAAAATACATCCTCAGATGGAAGAAATACACTCGGTTTTGGAGAAAATGCATATGCAGTTAGACTATAATCAATAGATATTCACGGGTTAATTAGGTTCTTTTAAAATCATAATCTTGTTGGTGTGCGGAATAGTTGGCAGATATCTAAGTCCTGTAGACATATGGTCAAGGGTTTGGTCCCCAATCGTTGCATACAAAAAGAACACCAATTGGAAGAGATCATTTATCTCATTTATTGATACACCTTGTAGCAATCCCTTTTTCTCCCAAAGTGGGGACAACAATTGTGATTCATCTTTGATCTCGTGTAAAGTTATATATTTTTATCTAAAAATGTAATATTATACTTCATCTATTTTTGAAGTTGATATCAAGAGTGCATAACTATGACTATCTATAGTACAATGAACTTAGATATAAATAATAATAAACTTAAGAAACTATTGTTTATTGATACTGACAAAGATAGCTTTGGCAAAAATTGAAATAACTATATTTTGGCTATTTCATTGAGATACGAAGAACTATTGTTTCAATAATTATACACTTAGACTTTCTGAAGAAAAAAAATAAACACTTTTTAAGTTTCATTAAACAAGGAAGTCTGAATCAGAAACTTCAAGCACTTTGTGCAGACCAATAGGGTTGGCACCAGGCCGGAACGCATTTCCCTCAATGTACCTGCAACAATCATATGATAATGATTAAACAGTTCAATGAACACAAGATAATGAATGCTTTATGCATCGGTGAGAAACTTACATTTCTTTCAAAAATGGATGCTTGTAAAAATGTTCAGGAATTCTCCCTGTAAACTGATTGTGATCCAAGTACCTGAAATAAAGATTAGAAAATCCTCAAATCCCTAATACTTCACCTACATGCCAAATACATTTCTTGCAAGAATTAGTATCTGGTGGTCTAACTAGAACAAAGCAAAGAAATCATGGCAAACTTCCATGTTCATTTTTCACATGACTACAGAAATTAGAGCTCAAACAATCAATCAGCATTATATCTCTAGCATCATATTAAGACCATGATTTGTCGATGAAGAACTAATAACAGCTAGTTAAGCACAAGTTTCTAGTACTTATGCTGCATTAGAGGATTGAATGCCTAAAAGTTTACAAGTCTCGACAAAGAAGGGTGACCAAAACTTTCATTAATTTCTATATGACCAAAACTTTCATTAATTTCTACATGATCATGCCATCAGATCTTCAGCAATAATACACATTTCAAAATATATCGGTTATTCTACCCTACCCTAAGAATATGCTTCATCAACTAGTCCAGCAAGCTATCAAAACATAATGTTAAATGACAAACTTACAAGTATGTCAATTTAGGAATATGAGCAACGGTAGATGGTAAAATTCCTGACATTTTGTTGTAGGACAGGTACCTGCCTCCAACAAACAAACATGTTACCGAAATTTTCAATCTAGATTGATCTTGACACAGTAAAATCATATTTAACAGCACTGTAGAAACACATTAAGAGGAAGGAAGAAGAAAGCCAGCGGTAAAAAAGGGATACTCACAAGATTTCAAGACTGGATAAGTTGGCTAGTTGTGCAGGTATTCCTCCAGTAAAATAATTATTGTTTAGATATCTGGTTAGCCGAACAAAATTTGTCAATATTTAGAGACAACTGCAGTTAATTAAGCAAATATAGCATAAACGCTTGTCATATAAGTGCTTATGTATAAACTATTTTTATCACAAAAATTAAATAAAGTCAAATTATTTTCATACAAGTTATAAACTGTTTTCATAAACTATCCTAGAGAGCTAATAGAAATAAGCTGAAAACAGCTTATGGACATGTAATAAGTTTTGTCCATAAGTTCTTCCAAATAGTCTCACAAGTGTTTATGACAATATATAAGCTCAAATTTGTCAATCTAAATAGGCCTGAAACGGTAACGTCTGGAGAGATATAATTCACAAACAAGAACTTACAAATTGCGTAATGCCGGAAAGCAGCCTTCAATACGAATGAGTTCCCTTATGGTCCCGACCAAATGATTGTTACCAACATCCCTATAAAAATAAAAGCAATATAATGAGGCATAATTGGTTTGAGATATAAATATTCGCCTCTGAAAGGATTAAAAATTACAAGTGCCGAAGGTTTTGTAGAGTGCCCAATTCTGGTGGTAGTCTTCCCATCAGACGGTTTTCATGAAGATAAAGATAACGAAGATCAGGAAGATTTGCTAGCTCCTTGGGGATTTCACCCTTGAAACTATTGAAGCTTAGGTACCTACATAGGAATATCATATCTCAGTTGTTAACAAAATGCAAAAATGGGGAACAAAGGACTAAGTGTATGTTTGGTTCCAAATGTGGAGGAGGCAAAATTGATTCTAGAGGTGTAGATTAATTTTGAAATGTTTGGTTGTTTTCGAGCATAATTGATTTTCTCTCCCGAATTGATTAAAATTTGAAGCTATAATTTGCAATTTTTGTCTCTATAATTGATTTTTAGCCTCAAATTTATTATTCAACTCAATTTTACATAAATGTATCCAAATATAAATCACTTTACCTTCAACTCGCTTTTAATCAGAATCAATTTTACAGTATCATATCATTCAATAGCAAATTTTTATCACCGCAGAAACACACACACTACCAACCCCAAAGTGACTAGGAAGTTAAAAGTTACTCACAAATGCGTCAAACTTTTAAGCTCCCCAATTTCTGGAGGAATTGCATCCTGTAGTTTATTCCACCTCAAATTTCTGCAAGGAAACAAAAGGTAAAAACATGAGCCACATATATTTCATATAATATAGAACAAAATGATCAAACAGTTATTAGCATCACAATCTTGCCTATGTCATTGTATAGCATCACATAAAAAAAGATGTATCAGAACCATATAGAAAGAAAAATCAAAATCTAAGAGGGGTTAGATAATTCATACAGTATCTTAAGACGCTTTAACCGACCAATTTGAGGAGGAATAGGCCCTGTCAACTTGTTATTGTGGAGATCCCTGCCAAAAGTGCACATTACATCAATAACTAAGAGCTTTGAAGAAAGCAGATAATTGGAAGTCGTTCCGTTGTTATCAATCGTGGATTGTGCAAAATAATGATTTGTTCAAATCCTACTAAGCTCCAATGTTATAGTGCCACTATAGCTGATATTTGACAACGCTTTTTATTAAATAGCATAACGCACTGACGCAAAACAATAGCAATGTGTTCAAATTCCGCTACACTATAGCACTATGGAGTGACTATAACTGCTATTTGATAGTATTGGGTCTTTCAATGTAAACAATGTCATGAGAGTAAACAAAGTCCTTGGACTTCAATCATACATCATACCACAGACTAAATTCATGGTCCATCACAACAACTCTTCAAATATACTCTTGAACAAAAGGAATCCAACCTCCCACTACCAAGGTATTCTCATTTACCAAACCAATTAAAATCAAGATAGTGTTTCAAAACTACATGACAAACATACACACAACTCCCCGCCTTAATTGGCATCCAATTCCAACACAACCATATGCATCAAGCATGGTTTTGAAACTCGAAAAAACTAGGGTGTTATTCTATACGTGCTGTTTGAGTTGTTCACCAATAATAACATCCCGCGTAGAATAATAGCTAATAAGGAACTGCAACTAGATTTTTTCCTATATAGAAATAAAACGACAGCTAGGTTTTTTATGTCTCCACAACCACAAAGCAACCACGATTGAGACTACATCAGACGTCTTTCACAGTGATTCTCCACAATATGAAGGATCGCGATGCAAACGCAAATCGCAGCTGCGGCTTAAAACTTTGGTTTCAAGCAACAAAGTGTAATCCTCATGCAAATTAAAGGATCAAATTTTAAGTAACATAAATTAAGGAAGATACTTACAGCCGTGTAAGATCCAACAAGCTAGTAACAGCAGTAGGAAAAGGCCCAACAATTGAAACCGCATACACCTCACTACAAATAACAACAAAACCAATCCCAATTAAACTAATATCACACCACAATAACAATTAGAGATTAAAGGAGATACACCGACAATGTAAATCCTCTTTCCAATTATGACCATTCAACCTGCCACATCATGTTGTTTAGTTTTTAAATCAAATCAAAGGCAGTATCTAATTACTTGTTGTCATTGTAAAACAATTTTACACTTAAAGTTGCATCTCCTGTATTCTCTAACAAATATACTTAAACATCAAAACTTTCTAAAATCAAAATCAAAATTTTCACAAAAAATAAACAATTTTGAGATATAAAATACTCACAGCTCAGTCACAACACGATAATCACCGACAGTAGAACAAGTAACACCAGACCAAGGAGGAAGATCACCATCACCACAAGGATCATCTCCAACCCAAGCATATACTACTCTCCAACCAAGAGAAGCTTTAATCTCATTCAAAGCCTTAACTGCAAAAAACAAAAAAATTAAAAATCAATAATTGATTTCGACCCATCAAATAAAAAAGCGAAAAAAAATAAAGGGTATCAATTACCATCACGCTTAAGGGTCTTGCAGTGTGCAAGATTGAAAATTGATATAACGAAAATGAAGGTGAAGGAAAGTGAAGAAAAGGGTATCCGCGCCATTTTGAAGGCGCTGAGAAAAATGAATGTTAATTTTGTTTTTCTTTTTTTCCTTTTCTGTTGTGAGAATGCAAAAGCGTAGATCTGAAGTGTTATTTGTGTTTAACTAACTGTGTGATTCAGATTTTGAAAAATTGAGATTTGAGAGTGAAAGTGGAAAAGAATTTTTGGCGATTTTGATTAATTAATGAAATAGAATCGAAGTTGAGAATGAGCTAACGCGGAATTATCAAGTTGGAAAATGGAAATCTCACTCACTAGTCGGCACTCGTGTTTTTTTATGCAATTTTCATACCATTCTCTTTCTTCTTCTTTCTATTTATCTTTCTTTCTTTGTTTTTTTTTTTAATTACTACTTTTGTCATCTTAATGATCTTGTAAAATTTAAACATTAAATTAATTAATTCTTTTGACAAAATCATTGCATTTATTAATCAAGAAAAATACATGAAATCTAGGATTTCGCTCTTTCATTCAATTAAAAAAGTAACAATAGCAAGAAGAACAAACAAAGATTCATAAATAAGATGTTTTAATGGTAAAAAAAAAAAACTAAGATTTTTTTTACTATTTAGTCTTTGAAATTTTGATGTGTTACTCAATTTATTCTCTAATTACATAGAAAATCATTTTTTTAAATAGTAAAATATAGGACAATTTAGTTATTTTTAAAATTTAGCGATACAATTTTTTTATATATTAATATTATTACAAACTCATATACAATTGCGAATTAGAGAAGATATTCAATCTAATAATATTAATATTTATCAGTTGAGCTGTGATTTAATAATAATATGTAAAGGTTCTGAAATTTAGCGGTATAATTTTATAAGTTCTATATTTGTCTTGATGTAACAATAAACTATTTAAGACAATATGTAAGTTATTTTTTTATTAATTTTGATTGATTTTTTTTTAAAGATATATATTTTTGAAGAGACTAAATTAATCCATTTTCTTACAATACTTTACCTTTATGATTCCGAAGTCATATTCTAAGAATAAGTCAAGAAGAATCTAATGTGATTAATAATAGGAGGGTAAAAATGTATGTGTGAGATACTCTCATCAACCATTACGCCCTAGATTACCAATGGAACTATGATTCACATTTAACTTAATACAATTAATTGTAGGAGAACGTCAAACTTACAACCTATCTTCTTTCTTGTTAATGCTACTACTAGAGACTATCAGAGAGGTTGACACATTTTCAGCCCTAAGTGTAATGTCGCATACACAATTCCGTTGATTTATGTTGCTATTCAAGTAATCTAAGTGCAATTTCCTCTATTTTTTTTATAGGCGAATGTTAGTATAGTTAGCATATATGTCAAAGGGATGAGTTAGCTGTCAGATATTGAACCTCTTACATGTAACTTGTTTGATGCCTCTAGTCAAACAACCAAGCATCTCCTTCGGATAAAATATGCTGATGGATGATTTGAATATCATACAGACATATTTATGAAAGTCTTTATAGACCAAAAAAAAGAGAAAAAAATGATATGTACGGCCGATGCAGAACAATTTTACATTGATATTCAATAGTAATTATATATTCCACCAAATCACTCGACTTTAATGGTATGAGATGAAAAATTAGATAATTTCCAATGAATATATGTTATTAGTGTCGCTTTAATTAATAAAATTTTCTCCTTCACCAATTTTAAAAAAATAAAAAATTAATTATGATCTTTTTATGTTACAAAGAGGAGAAGAAGAACTAAGTTAAATGACTAAATGTGATATTGAATTTCAACCAAATGCTTTTCTTTCAAATTAAAACTGTTTTAAAACATTGTATTCCTTCGTTGCTTTCTATTTTTGGTTTTAGTGTTTTATGATAGTTTATTTCTTTTTTTAGATTAGAAAAATAGACAAATTTTAATATAGACCACAATTTATCACAAATCAAAATTTGAAAAATATTTAAAACTCTAATGGCTAAATATATCATCTTTTAGAAATAAATTTTAATAACGATCTCATGAATAAGTTAATGACTTAAATGATATTAGTTTGATAAAAATAAAATAAAAACAAATATATTATCGATCAAATCACCGTCTTATTTATAAAGACAAAAAAATAATAAATAATACTTTCAATAAATATTATTATTAATTGTTAGAATATTTAATCTATTTTAAATATTATTCTACTGTACATCACCTTGATAAATATTCTACTCTAAAACTTATCTAGAAAAATAACATAATTTCTACGGAAAAATTTGCACAACTGTAATCGTTAATCACATCAATATTTTTTGTCTGCAACATCAAGATTTTCTTATACTACACAATATTAAATTCTTCTTTGCATCAACCTAAATTAATCGGTGGACCTTAGTAAGATTAATTTTCCATTTAATGCTTACCAAAAATTCATATCCTAATATATAAATTCTGCTACAGAGGCTCCAACTGTATCTTATAACCTAACTGAACATAAATTTGCAACCCTAATTTCACACTTGAAATGACTCCAATGTCTAATCAAGCAAGCACCCCATTTGTTGGAATAAAATTAGGCACATTAATTTCAATAACAATATGTACAACTTTCAAATCATCATCGACAGACTATTGTATATGTAATTAAATAGTTGTATCAAATAGTATGAACAAAGAAATAAGTTTAGTCAACCATAATTAAATTATAAAGAGATAAGCATAATATTTTTGGATTCTAAAAAATTTCACATAAAGAAGATAATTTTATTTATGGTATTGTTGGACACAAAATATTAATAAATTATTTAATCAAAATTCAGAGTGGCATTGACTATATTAAGAAAAACTAATCTCTTTCATTATAGTCAACACTAGTCGGTAGAGATAAGAATAATAAATGTGGCACATCTCCTAAAAAATAATAATAATAATACATACAAAGTCCTATCAATTAATTCAATTACCAACTATAAATGAATAATTAAAATTTGAAACAAATAACCGACATGGTACCAATGGGAATTGATGGACCCATTTTGACATTTAACCATAAATAAATACATCCTTGTCCTTTGGTGGCTCCATAATATTAATGAAACTCATGGGGTCCTCTTGACCCCCCCAACTCCAACCACATTCTCTTCAAAGTTTGCCCCAAAAAAGTTCCATTTCCATGCTTGTTTTCACATTCAAATCTTCCTTTCTACCACACTCTATACCCTCTCACAGAAACATGAAAACCAAAAACCAACATGGAAATGGAAAATTACTGAATTCACCAACACTTAAGGCTAAAAAGAAATTATTCTAAAAATTAAAATAAAATAAAGTTTAATTCAATATACAATTAAATTTGATCATAAAAGAAAACAAATAAATCCCGTAAATATAGCTCAAATAATAAAGATTTGTTGTGACATTTGTCATGTTGGAGTGGAGGGTAGATTCGTACTTACAATATATTGTTTCTATGTGATTAGTGTTTGTCAGTTTCAAGTATAATCACTACAAAGGAAGAATAAAAATCCTAAACCTTATGGATAAATCTTGGTTTGTGAGCTTTGAGTTACCATAATCTCCAAAGATTGTATCTTTCTGCATGCCACAGTACTTCATGCTTTTTTTGTATGAATATTCATTCTTGTTGCATAGTGGGCATGGAAAAATTTGATGAAGGTTGAAGATTTCATAAAAGGGTACACCCAAGAAAGGTGATAAATATAAACTATGAAGAAAGAAACAAATGATTATTGGCTAATACACAAAAGGGTATCATGAAATTGAGTTATTGAAGTTTCACATGCGTAAAAATGATGATTTTGATTTCTTGAGGAATAGGTAGAAATAGATTAATCAGTTGTGAAGTGGGTTTGGTCCAGAAGGAACTAGTCTCTTTTCAACACCAAATCTTGGATCAATATCATAATCATGTGAGGGTGAAATTGGTTTATGCAACCTTTGATTGAATCTTTGAAGTTTAGTGCATAAGGAACGAGTGTTTCTTTTAGAAAAAGAATCACAATGAAGAGGATAGTGTTGGTTGTTATGGTTTTGAGTGTTTGTTGAGGAAGATGAAAATGGGATTGTTTGAGAATGAAGTCTAGAATTTGCTAAAGTTAACAAAGAGAGAAAGAAGAGAAAGAACAAGAAGATTATAATAAGATTTCTATGTGGTGAAGATGTTGTTGAAGACAGAGAACTCTTCATTTCTGAAACAGAGAGAAACAGAGGAATGAGAAGTGAAAAGTGCTGTTTGAGTAGTTTATGGTTTAGAAAATGATGGGAAAAAGAGAGGTGAAAGAAAGGGTGAATGATGAGGATGATGACATATGAGAAAAATGAGAGTATTAATGCAAAGCAAGAAACATATGAAAATGTGTAATGGCAAAGAGAAAAAGGAAAGA
>NC_021161.2:11689258-11701060 GCF_000331145.2 Cicer arietinum | reverse complement strand
AAAGAGTGGGGGCTGGCTCAATTAATTTTTGGGGTATTGGGTTATGTTGTCACCAATCACGTTCACATCTTTCAATAGAATAAAAATAGTCATGGAGTTTTATATCTAGGGGTTGGAGGGCTAAATTTTGTACTCGATTACATTTATATCGTCTGATTTTGATTGATCAAATTAAATTTTAATATGAATTTTTTTAAATTAAAATTTGTAATGAAATTTATATCGTTCAATTAAACTTAAACGGTCTAGATGTAGTCGATTATGTGACTGCATTTAATACAAATTCGGATATATGTGGATGTTTATGGATGGTATGGATGATATTTTTATTAACATGGATTCAAACAATTGTGATTTCCTTGGTTGGCTAAACAAAATGAAAGTTGGCTGAAATAGGGAAATGGTATTTTGGGTTTGGATGGTCTTAATGACCTATTATGTATGGATGGTTTTGTTTGACTAGTTTGTGTTCATGACGTATGCCTAAGATAATTACTTATTATTTATCTAGATTGTTTGATTCACAAGAAAAATGTTAAAAATTGATTTTGATTTTTAAAAAGTGTGTTAAAGTTTGATCTTGTCTCTAATAGATTAGTGTATATTTGTTATTAAGGGAGTTTATCAAAACTATGATGAATTTCAATTATTTTAGAAAAATTACGTGTATATTTGGTTTCACAAATGAGATTGGAATATGATTTTGTCAATTTCACTGCATAATTAAACATGCACACAATTTTTAATTTTTACAAAGATCATACTGGTTCATTATAATTCTATTAATTTTACTGGTTACCGTACAAATGTTAACAATTGAATAGTTATCAATAAGTTTGCCACATTTCAAAAACAAAAACACAGGTACATTTTTTTTTAATTTATTTATTATTTTTTGACATAATTGATTTTTTTTAGAAATATTTACGCCTTAACATATTTTGGCAAACCATTCAAAATTATTGATATTTTTTTACTGCAATATTGTGTTTTAAGTTTGTGTATGAGTTTATGCTTGATTTAAAGCCCGTTGGCAAGTTAAAAAATATTAATGTATTGGTTCAAATTCAAACAAAGTTATTGTTTTCAAAATTTAGAATTTAGAGTTTAGGATTTAGGATTTAAGGCTTGTGAAAGTTATTGATATGTAAAAGTTATGTAAATTTAGTTCATGTAATTTATTTGATTATGATTAAAAAAAAAAAACAAAGGTGCAACTAGCATAAATGAAAGATCTATTAGATAAACACGTAAATTTACTATAATTAAAAAAATAAAATAAAATGCAACGAGCACAAATAAAATGTCTATTAAATAAACACACGACTCATGAAAATTTCCACATTTCATATGGAACTTTCTGATGAAGTGGAGTTGAGCTATATAATATGCTTTTTAAATAGTGTAGTGAACAATTCCATACTGGAACAAAATCTGAACAATTCCATACAGGAACAAAATTTCTATGTTTAGAAATCTCTTAGTAAAACAGTGAAGTGACAAATTAAAAAACAAAAACAAATCACAACCGATGAGTGAAAGAATGCACCATTACAAATAGAGAAAAAATATATATATATAGAAGCTTTTGAGTCTAACATCTTTCACTTTGCTACTAATTTGCGTGCACGCTGATTGGCACCTTTAACTCGAGAGTTTAGCTCATCAACATCGTCACTAAGATGATCAAGAGCTTTGTTTTGGCTGCAAAATTATCATTAATTAAATATCAAACATTAGTAGGGAATCAATTAAGTAGCACTCTCACATAACACAACTATACACAAATAACTCATTTTCAACCTTCACTTCTTTCATTTCAATTTACTCCCTCAAAAATCAAATCCATAATGACAATTTCAAACATTCCTATTATTTTATTCCTTTTTTTAAAATCAATAGATATTTTTCCATAAATAAATTTTTGACGGCATTAATAAGGAGGAGGACAAATATCTACCACATATGTCATACTATATTGATTTTTTTTATACCTCATAAATTATTGTTCCAAAATATGAACAAAACGGGATATTTTTAAACATGGTTTTAAATTGCGGTATGTAACTGCAATTGCAGTGCAATATCGAAAATGTTGAAGTTTTTGTAACTGTATTTTCCCTTAATATAAAAGTGCAGAATCACACGCTGCAATTTAGACCGTATCGATTGTATTTGTCTGTATTTTCCCACAATATAAAAGTGTGGAACCACAACCGCGGCCACAATTTAAAAACACGATGCAAAATGTAATTGAAATTATGAATATTAAATACCAAATGCTTTACCTGTCTAGTTCAGTTCCCATACTAATTGCCATACCCTTCAAATCACCCAATATATCACTGAGATCTGAGAGTGCATCATCTTGTTTAGCTTTTTCATACTGTTTTAGTAACCATAATAATAATGAGTTAATCCAATGAAAGTGTTACTTCAATTTAGATAACAACATTTCATAAAGATAATAAGTAATTAAAAACACAACACATACATCTATTTTCTGATAGGCATTGGCTGATTCAGAAGGAGGTGAGGTAGGAGCAGAACGTCCCTTAGGCAAAGGAGCTAGCCCCAACTTTTCCCTATCTTCCTTATTCTTTATATTCTTTTTGGATGAATTATCTGATCACACACCAAATTCAATTATAATATTATTATTTATTATACCTATAGAAAGAAGTGTTGTCAATTTGCATACAGTAGAAAATAACATCACTTCATTCAAAATTTCGCTATAATGCAGTACTATAGCATCGCTATAACTGTTATTTGACAATATTTTTTAACCAAATAATGTATTGTAGAATAGTAGTTTTTTTTTTCAAAAATTGCTACGTTATAACTGCTATTTAACAACACAACACCTATAAAAATAACCAAAATTTAAAGTGATACTAAATAACTCATGAGCATGAAGGTAAAAAAAAACCTGATGTAATTACAGGGCCTTGTATATCCCTGGTTTTCTTTGGCTTCCATGGTTTAGAGAACATGCCTCCAAGATTGTTAAGGAGTTTTTCACCCTGTCAGAGTAAGAATAATGTAAATTTTTGGAATTATATATAATATAACATAAGTTGAAAAATGATATTCTTTAGGCTATTGTTTAGACATTTAATCTAATCAAAGAAAGAGTAAAATGAGTAAATTGCAATGACATGAAATAAAGTAGTATTGGACTGTTCATGTTTCTTTATTCTTTATGATGAAATAGCAAAAAGAAAATGTTAAGTCCTATATATCATAAACATACCCTACTCAAATCTTTCTCAGTGTCAACAACCATATTGTGAGTCCTTGTAATCTGATCACCCTGCTGGTGCAACATGTCAAGTGTCTTTGTAGCATCTTGTCTAATATCTTCAGCAATTCTCAAACAATTATTAACACTATTTGTTGTCTCCTCAGATTTGTACACAGCATAGTTTTCCAGCTCCTGAACACTTTGGTTCTCTAGTCCTCCAGAATCTCGGAAACCGGTTTTGTACCTGTCTTTTGATGCCGCCGACGATGCAGTTGAGGAAGGCTTAGTTGAGGAAGGCTTTCTTCCCCAATCATCGTCGTCATCATCGTCAAAGTAGTTTCCTTTTGACTTTGGCATTGGAAGGACCGGCTCTGAGGATGTTCGTCGGTCTGGAGTAAGGGTTGTCTTTTTATCGGGTTCAGCATCTGAACCCGATGATGCGGGGTTTGTTGGTGGTGGCGCTTTTCGAAACCCGAACATTTTCTCGTTTAGGAGAAGAAATGGTTTTCAAGTTATGTAAAAGCTGGTGGAAATAAGCTTGCTGTTAAAAATAGTAGAAAAACAGATGACTAGTAAATATCCAACACCATAAAAGACTAAAAGAAATTAACATGCATTTAATATCTTTGTTACATATATTGTTTATCTTTAACAATGAGGATTAAATGATTTTAGCATGATAGAAAATGTTGTATGAGAATATTTGAGATAATAGTTGGCTTAATCTATAAGAAATGATTTTTTTTATTTTTCTTAATTTCTTTCTATTGGAAGTAATCTTGTCCGAGGTGCGTTAAACATTAAATGTACCTCTCCCAATAATGAAAATTTTAATTTGAATTGTCTATATTGTGAGAGTCTAAATGTGAGAGTCCAATCTTTTCTATTAGGCTCAATCTTCATTGGGTAGTTTAAATTTTGTTTAATTCATGACATTTCATAAAAGTAAATAAACCTAATAGTAAATCTAAATAACCAGTCGATTTTCTCTTATATGAGAGGAAAATTGTTGAAACATTATAATGTTATTGCCTTTACCATTCTTTCATACTCGATGAATTAGTTTATGCAATTAAGCATGAAAATATCTAGTTTATATAAATTAAAACGTAGAATATAATCTAATCTAGGAGTATACATTAGAAGCCATGAAAAAATGACATTCGAATTTTGAATTTGGAAAACATTCATAGAACAAATTCCATTATAAATGCATTAGACCAGAATGAAATATAATAAAAAAAAAAATTGTATTTTGAAAAGTTGATGCATTTAATTAAACATATAAATCAACTATTCAAATACTTTTTTATTTATTCATTCGAGATTACTTGCTGAAGAAGGTAAAACGCTATCTATAAAGGTTAACATTTTCATGAAACAAAATGTTGAAGTTTCTATGAAATGATTAGAAAAGGAAATTAAAAAAACAGAGAATCCAAAATCAATGACAACAAACAATAACAACAACAATAACAAAAAAATGTGAGAATTGTACATGAAATTGTTGAACAACAAGGATGTGTTGTGTGGTACACAAACCCAAACGTTGTGATGGGTTTGCGTACTCGAAAGAGAAGAAAAAACAAGAGAGGAATGTGAAAAGGTTGATACGAAGACACGAGAGAGAGAGTGAGAATTGTTTGAGTTTCGTTAAAAATAATAAAGAACAGATGAAAGGAAGCGCGAAAAAACAGATACCTCTGTTTTGTTTCAACCATACAAACACCATTTGACTATTTTAGACCGTTGGCTTGGGAAAGAAAACGAAACTACCTTCTCTTTTCATTTTCTTTTACCATACTATAAATACATTTACGAAAGAGGAAAAACATGTCATTCATAGTTGCATAATATGATATTTTATTTTCTTATTTTAAATAAGAGTTAATGATTGTATATAGTGCGTGTAAAATAGTTTTTTACACCGACATTCAATTGAAAAAAATTCATTTTGTAAATGCTACTTAATAATAATCACAAAATAGTGTTCTAATAACCACTACTTAAATAAATATTAGAAAGATTAATGTGCCTTGCAATTTGTATAACAACAATTATGTTCATACCCCTTTTATCTTTATCTCTTTTTTATTATATAATCAATAATTAATATATTATATTTATTACATCATTCTCATTATCTCATAAGGTATATACATCCTATAAGTGTAGAACAAACATTTTACTTTGTATTAGGGTATTCATGTGATGATTTTGTAAAGAAAATGTAGATGTTAACAACTTGATATGAGTTTAGACACAACTTGATATGAGTTTAGACACAACTTGATATGAGTGAAACAACTTATTTGGTTTTGATTTTTTCTTTTGAGAGAAAAATTAGATCTAATAAAAATTGTAGATTTACTTTAGTTTGATTTTTCCAATATTTTCTTACTGACTTCAAACTAAACCAAATCGATGAAAAAACAATTGGTTTTGGGTTTGATTTTGAATCAATCAAATCGACAATTTTAAACAATTAAGAAAATTATTTTAAAAATAAAGAATAACTTTTTAGAAAATGTCTATATCTTTATTTATATATCTTCTATGGATTTGGTCTTTTTAAAATGATATAATATGCTAATACATGATTAATCATGAGTTGTTATAATATCAATTATTAATTTATTCACTTTACTAACTTCTCATTTTTTAAAAAATTAAATTTATCTTTTTTACATAATATAAAAATAAAATAAAAAATTAATAAATTATTAATATCATAAATATATAATAAAATATATGATTTTAGTGCCATTATAGAAGTCAATGAATCATAGCAGTATAAAAGGTTATATCTGGAAAACTCATTTTTTGTATTTGATAATGTACAAGCCAATTAATGAATGAAAATTCAATTTTAGAGAACAAAATTCGAGACAAAACAAATTTATACAAATGTATTTTTGTCTCTATACAAACTGAGACAAAAAAAATTCGTGTTAGAGTTTGAGTAGTGTTTCAAACTTTATATATATAAATTATGTTTGTCTAAGGTTATAGAATAATATAATTTATCGACAGATTTTAATTAATGGAAAATTATCAATGCAAGTACTTTAATTTATGAATATTTAATAGTATTAAATAACATGTGTATATGCAATAATTTAATTACCTGATACAATTTATAAGCACTTCTATAAGATAATGGTTGGACGTCTAGATACTATGTGATGAAAAATATGTTTGATATTGTCACGTTAAAATTTGTTCAAGTATTTAAAGAAGCGATATAATTTAAAAATATAAGTTTAAATATATTTTTAATCCTCTATTTTGATTAAAATAAACTTTTAGTTATTTCATTTTTAAAATTAGTTTGTTGGTCCTTCTTAACTAATTCTTCATTTTTTTTATCTTATACAATTTTTTATTATGTAATACTCTAATTAATAGCATGACACTTAGATAATAGTTGTGAGTTTAATAAAATATTTTTTATATCATTATTTTTTAATCAGTTTTATTATTTAATTTAATTAATATTAAAATAATTTAATTTTAATTTTAATTTATAAATAAAATAAAATTATTTTTAATATTTTAATGTATAAATAAAATGAATATTTAAAATGTGATAATTTTAAATATTTAAAATAATAATAATAAGAATAAAATAAAGAAAATTGTAAATATTTTAATATTTTATATTTGTTAAAAATTTAAATGAACTAAATTTTTGTAAAAATATTTATACTAATATTTTAATATATAAATAAAATAATTATAATAATAACGACAAAAACTATTTTATTCAAATTACAAATATCATTTAAGTGTCATGTCATTCATGATAATGCCAAATGATAAAAAGTAGTTATTTTAAATCTGAATTAATGACTATACATTGTAATTAATGTAAAATAATTTTACACCATGTTTAATGAAAAGCTACTATATGTCCACGTAAGTTTATTTTATAACCGCTACTTAATAATTATCGCAAAATACTGCATTTTGATTGGACGTCAATGACAAAAAACTTTTACACTCATAGTCTTAATAACCACTACTTAAATAAATATTTGGAAGATTAATGTACCTTGCAATTTGTATCACAACAATGATACACATATCTATATTTACAAACATCGATTCAACACACAATTTTATCTCAATTTTTCATCTTATTATATTATCAACATTGTAAATCTATCGCATTATTTTCTTTATCTCATAAAATGTATAGATCCTATTATTGTAAACTAAACATATTTTTCTTTGTGTAAGGGTATGCATGTGATGATTTTGTAAACAAAATGTATTTGTTAACAACTTGATATGAGTTTAGTAAAAACACCACTTAGATAACAACTTCATATGGTTTGTTTTTTTCTTTTGAGAGAAAAATTAGATCTAATAAAAAAATAGGAGATTTAATTTAGTTTGATTTTTCGAATATTTTCTTACCGATGTCAAACTAAACCAAATCAATGAAGAAACAATTGATTGGGTTTGATTTTGGTTCGATCCGATCGACAATTTTAAAAAGTTAAAAATCCTTATTTTAAAAATAAAAAAAAAAATAACTTTTTATAAAATATTTATATATCTTTTATGAATTTGATCATTTTAAAGTGAACAACTAACTTTAGAAAATAAAATGAATAATACCAATTATTGATAATTAAATAAATTATTAATATCTTGTGCACATTCATATTTAGTCATGGATGGTTATAATATCAAAAATTAATTTATTCACTTTACCAATTTCTCACTTTAAAAAAAACTAAATTCATCTTCTATATATATAAAGATATTTGAGGCATTATCAATATCATAAATACATTTACAGTAAAAGATATAATTTTAGTGACATTCTGAAAGCCAATTAGTCATAGCAGTATTAAAAGTTTTATTTGAAAAACTCTTCTTTTTTTTTTTTTGTATTTGATAATGTTCAAGTCAATTAATGAATGAAAATTAAATCGTTGGAGAAAGAAATATGAGAAAAAATATGTTTATATATTAGTGACAGAGAGTGCAGTTATTAGTAGAAAGTTGTGTTTTTAATACAACGAGTTAAGTTGGTTATGTGTCACTCGACTTAACAAATGAGATAAATGTTTAATCTTAACATGTTTAAATTGGTTGTCTAGGTAAACGAGTCAAAAAAAATAAACAGTGACAATTTTATAAATATGTTAAACACATTTAATGCGATTATATTAACAATCGACTTTAGACAGACCAAAAAAATAAAAATAAAAATTAATATATCTCATCTTCATCTATGTTTAAGTCGATTGTCAGGTAAACGAGTTAAAAACATGAGGTGGTGACAATTTTGTAAATATGTGAAACTCGGTTAATAAAATTATAATTGTAACCGATTTTGGTAACTGACTTAAGTCTGGAAAAATAAAAAATAAAAATCGTGTACAAAAATCTTTATCTAACTTGCATTTTATCTTCCCTAACATATGCGTTCCTCTAAACTTTCCCATCGCGTTCCCTAACCTTTATCTGACCTGCATTTTATCGTCACCACCTCATTGATTTGTGAAGACATCTTTGATTCTCAAGATCTTGCTTTTCTTTCGTCTAAAAATAATTAATTGGATGTTTGTGTGTTTTAATTGTTCTTGATGTTTGTTTCTTATAATTAAATTTGGATGTTTTATGTGTTAATGTTTGATGGAATTTTAATGTTTGGAATTTTACATTGTTATATTGTTTTAAATAATAAATAATAGTTTGAAAGCAAAGACATTCTTGTGTCAAACATATTAGTGGGAAATCTAATAGATCGTGATGACTAGACTTAGCCCAGATTGGTTGAACTATGATACATCGTGATCTCCTTATCTCTATCCTTATTTATTTCTCACTCACTAATTACATATCACCTAAAAATTATTTGATTTATTTATTTTAAACTCACCCAGAACATTCTGGATCACACTAAAAATCTCTCTTCATTGTGATTGATATTGCTACTTCAAGAGTAATATGTCAAGAAGTTTGTTTTCCTATTTAAAACGTAACCAAAAATAGTATGTTAAAGTTGAACCAAAAACATGTTAAGAATCAATACCAATATGCAGTTTAAACTAGAAAAATGTCAATAATAGCATATTAAAATTGTCAAGAACCAATACCAATATGCAGTTAAAACTGAACTCGAAACATTTCAAAAATATAAACATAATTGAACTAGAAGTTGAACTAGAACAAAATATAATTGGAACTAGAATTACAATAGAACATAAGTTGAATTGAAACATAATTGGAAGTAAACATGCAGTTAAACCATTATTGAACTAGAGTTGAAACTACGTACGATTCTGGATCAACTTTATTGTGCCATATACAAACAAGGACATGTCAACACGGAATGCCGGTTAAATCCCGCTGACGATAAATGCAAGTTTTGTGTGTAGATTTACTGTATAAGTGTCTATACCATTTGTTACTTTAAGCAAGTTAAAATCATCATCTCAATTCCAAGTTGGGGACCAACCGCCAACTTTTTTTTTTCTTTTCCAATATTTGTTGAATCTTCGAACATATATTGCCTTTAAATCATATCATGATCTCTTTATATTTGACAATCCTTACTGTAATGTAGACCTAGTCCACATAGGGGGTTGTTGCATCATGTCTTTCCAAACATCTTTATTGATTGCCTTAATGTTATGCATTGCTTTCTCTCAATCCTGAACCACCGTAGCCCTTGATGCCAACCAAATAAGTTTTTCATATGTCCTCCAAGATACATTTTTTCTTTCAATTTTCACATAAGTGCTTAACACATAACTTGTGTTCCACACGGGCCCCACTGTTGGCAATAGCAGATACCCATCCTTGAAATAAATTCATAAAAAGTCGTTACATAAATCAATTCATAAAAAATTAAATAAATTGACAAATGTAAAAACGATTCATAAATGAAGGCATACATACCTTCTGCTGATCTGAAATGAATGCATATTGTCTATGCTGAATATTGTTGAGGTCATCTAGTAACAGATCTAGAAACATTGCCACAAGTCTTTTGTTTTCACTTCTACAATTATATATGTAATGAGAATCGTCTGATTATCCTATCTTTACATATCGCGGCTATTAACTTACCATCATACGCTCCTATCAAGTAACAAGCATCTCATTGAATTAAAGGCCTACATGAATTAGCAAACACAACCTTACAAGCCTACAAACATATATATATTCTCTCAAAAATCGGTCCAACATCTGACATATTACACTTAATAATAACTGTAGAGTTTGGATTTGATCTCCTCATTTAATCAACATATTCTCTCAAGTGTGCATATTGCTTCCTTTGAGCACCTTGAATCATTTCTATGTCTCTTACTTTAGCTCTATATGCTTGGTATATAGACAAGATCGCACTCCATTTCTTAAATGTATCAACAATCAATTCTTTTGGTTTCATTTAAGGTGTATATCTCAACATAGGAGTGAAAATTTTGGCAAGCCATTTAGTCTTAGCTTGTCAGTTTTTTGTCGTCCTATGATATGTATGATCATTTTTGAAACTCACTAATTGTCAATATTCATTTGAAGTCCTCTTACTAATCCTCATGTAAAATGGAAATTATGGCTCACATGTAACAATCATTCTCTCTCCATTATTCTTTTGAAATTCACATTTTTTTCTAAGTCTCCATTGCAAAGTTTTTAATAATATTCTTAACCATCACTTTTGTATTGAATTTTATGCCCAACTCAAACCTTACTTCATCACCATTTTCAGGTTGGTTAAATTTAGGAAATTTCTTGACATCCTCTTCATCAACATCACTTTCTGGTGGAGTATCCAATCATCAAAACTCACATCATTTTCTTCCAAATTAGTTGTAGAACTAGGCCTTGGGTTTCCTCTTGGGTTTGCAGGTCTTTCATATGAATTTTCATTTCTTACAACGTTAACAAATATCTCAGTTGGTATTTTAGAAATCAAGTCCCAATCATCACCCTCATGGAACTCACACATATTATCATCTTTATCATCTAAATTAGTAACATAATCCCCATCTTCTTCACTCACATAATCCTCACCAGCTCCCTGTTCATAATCCTCATTTTCTCCACTCACACAATCATCACTTGCTACTTGTCTAGCTTTGGCATGGACTGGCTCAGATTCTACTTGAACTGATTCATGTTGCTTAGCTTCAGTTTGAACTTAGTCGGCTTCACCTTGGACTTTCATCACTAATAATGGGATTATCTATAGAGTATTCAACAAAGACTTCTATTACATTGAATCCATTGACATCTTCAACAAATTTTACTACATCATAACATTGTTGAGAGGTCTAAGCCCACCAGTAAATGAGTATTTGGTACCACAAACATTTAATATTCATATATCCCAAATTTTTGACCAATTCAATAATTTTCATGTTGGACATTAATTTACATCCCAAGACCTATTCATTTCACTCACTTGGCCATCAATGTACATATTCATTGGGTGATTTACAAACCTACCCCCATGGTTAATTCGAAATTATTATTATTATTATTATTATTATTATTATTATTATTATTATTATTATTATTATTAT
>NC_021161.2:11684081-11687964 GCF_000331145.2 Cicer arietinum | reverse complement strand
ATTATTATTATTATTATTATTATTATTATTATTATTATTATTATTATTATTATTATTATTATTATTATTATTATTATTATTATTATTATTTGGTTAGGATATCATACGATTGGTTTATAATAACATGATGAAATTGAAATCTTATGTAATAAAAGTTATGTTGGATTAGTTTGGTTAAACTTGGATGTGAAAATAGAAAAGTTTGAAGCAATTTTTTAGATCATTTATTTTATCCAAGCTAAATATAAATACAAATCTAACGAAGATCGACGACATTCTTAACGGTATTTTTATACTTTATAAATAAGTCAGTAACTCGATCAATGAAAATTAAACAAAAATGAAGATATCTCTCAAAACTCGTCAATTCCTCAAATCAATATCAATAAAGCACTGTCTCAAACGTAAATACTAAGAAAATCATTAATTTAAATTTATAAAAACAATCATTGAACATTGTTATTATTTTGAATAACTTTTAGACATTGACCTACTATTTATTTGAGTCAACTTAGAATTTGCCAACAATCATATCGTCGATTGCAAAACTTTAGCATGGTCTAGGCCATATAAACAAGCCCAAAAGAGGATATATCTTTTTTACTTTTTAGCCCGACTTAAAAGTCTGAATAAAAAATTAGTTTGAGTTGGACCGACTGGTGCAACTTAGAAACCATAAACAGATTTGGGCTGACACATTAATTAGAATAATTTCCTCATATTAATTAGAGGTTTGTTAAAATAATTTTTTCTTTTTCCTATTTTGCAAATGTGCACTTTATAAGTTAGTAATAGCAAGTAGATACGTTAGTTATAAACGACTCATTCCGTTAACGGTTAGTTTACGGTTAGAGTTCTAACTAATGTTATCCCTTGTACCTTTATATAAAGCAAGCCTTCTTGCTATTTTCATTTGTAACTTCGATGATTTCATTAATCTAATGAGATATATTCAGAATATAATCTTCTATTTTCAACCTTTTATTACACTTCTCTTCTCTTTCTGTAAGTGAAGAATCAAATTCCTTGCTAATCCAAATCATGTATATATTATATTTATTGGTATAATATATATTAACAATTTAACTTGTTAACAAAGAAAAGAGAAAGCAAGAGGAAGAAGAGAAACAACCACTCTAGGGTTTCATAACATAGAATGAACCAAAACCACAGTTAATAGGGTTACAATGAGTATATATATAAAAGAATAGAATTGTCTAGAATTGTCTAAAATACCCTTACTACTAATATATAATAATATTATCTAACATCTCCCCTCAAACTCACGATGCATTAACATGGAGCATCGAGAGTTTGTCAACTAAAAAAAAAAAACGAAAACGTTTAATGGAATGCATCTTCGTGAACAAATCAGCAATCTGTAAAGAAGAAGAGACAAACGGTAGAGTAATGATTCTATGCTGAAGATGATGACGAGAGGGGTAACGAGGAGGATCAACAATCGCAGGAGGTGGTTAGACAGCCGGGGGGACAAGAGCGATGTCACCAAAGAAGAAGCAACCATCAAAGAGAAGAACCAAGCCAACAAAAAATCAAACCGAAAAAGGAGCGATAAAAAAAAGGAGCAACAACCATATAAAAATCAACAGATAGGAACAACCAAAGAAGTAACACCACGAAACCAAATCCAAACAAACCAAGGAGCAACAACCATATCAAAATCAACAGATAGGAACCACTAAAGAAGTAGCACCACGAAACCAAATCCAAACAAACCAAGGAGCAACAACCATATCAAAATCAACAGATAGGAACCACCAAAGAAGTAGCACCACGAAACCAAATCCAAACAAACCAAACCAAATAGAACCAAACAAAACTAAATCATATCAAACCAAACTAAACAAAGAGAGAAGCAACAAAGCAAATCACTAGAGAGATTAGCAATCAAACAGAAGAAGCAACAGACAGAGCGACAACACAGAAGATCAAATTTTCAGCCTCATCCAAGTATCCAACCCTTCCTAGAAGGTCAATCATACAACCATAATGCTCAATCTGAGGCACAATTCCAAATCTCTCCATTTCTTTGAAGCATCTTCTTCCTTCCTCTACCAAACCACAATGGTAAGCAGATAACACACTAGTCATTGTTATCTCATTCGGTTCAAATCTTTCCCGTAACATTGTTGCGAATACTTCTAACGCTTCCTTCCCACAACCATTGACACCACAACCATTTATCAAAGCATTCCACGACGATGTATCTTTTTCATTCATCTCCTCAAAAAGCAATTTAGCTTTTCCAATTTCCCCACATTTTGTATACATATCAACCAAAGCATACACATGAACATCTTCATCAAGTCGGTTCCTTTGCACAAACCCATAAATCCAACCACCCAAATCCAAAGAACTCAAATCAGCAACAACAGGAAGAACACTCACAATCGTCACTTTATTCATTTCCACATCCAAACGTCCCCTCATTTCCCAAAACAACTTCAACGCATCGTGCGGTCGTCTATTCTCACAATATCCCCTAATCATCGCATTCCAACTAAGCACATTCTTGACAGGCATACAATCAAACATAAACCTAGCCGCCACAACATCATCATCCTCACAATAACCATGAACCATACTAGTCCAAGAAATAACATTCTTATCCTTCATCTTATCAAACAAATCCCTCGCCAAATCCATACACCCCTTTTTCACATACCCATCAATCATAACATTAGAAGAAGCAATATCTCTATCAGGCATAACATCAAAAAGCTTTCTGGCCTCACTCATATCCCCACACCTAGCAAACCCAACAATAACAGCAGTCCAAGAAACCAAACTTCTCACAAACATTTCAACCAAAGAAGTCCCAACATACAAATTAACACAAAACCCATTTTTCAAAACAACACAATGAACCTCCAAACCTTCTCTCAAAGCCATACAAATAATGAGACAAACACAATCACTGAGACAAAATAAACTAGGGATAACCTGGTGCTGTGCGAGCACGATTTCTCCCCATACAGATGTCGTTTTACCGATCCGACCGTTGAAGACGAAGACCTGAATGTTTTGAACCTTCTTTCCAAAAATCAGCCAAATCCAACGGTTAACGAATGCGCAATCGATGTTTTTGTGAGACTGATTTAACAAAATCGGGAACAGGGTTACTCTTCTCTTTTCTCTTTTGGTGGTTGTCTTTTCTATCAAAATAGTCTCTCTTTTCTCTATGGTAGATCCCAGGATGATAATTCTCAGTCATCTCTTCATAACAATCAATCAAAATCCCCCAATAACCATGCAAATAATAATGATTCTCAAAGTAAACTTTACCACCCATTGTTCTTTTTAGCTCGGTTGGTTAGAGCGTCAAACCCTAATGGCTTGTGGAAAGGTTTATAGAACCCTAATAATTTTTTTTTTTTACTGATCTACTAAAAATAAACGAAAAGCTACAAAGAAAGGGTAAAGCAGAACTGGGACACGGTTTAACGAAAAAATCTCACTGAATATTGGAATGTTAGAAAAGAGAAACTATAATTATATTCCCTAATTGTTGGGAACTCGACAGCGGAATAGAGGCGGGATCGTTCAAGGAGGATCGAAATAGGCTCTAGATACCATGTTAACAAAGAAAAGAGAAAGCAAGAGGAAGAAGAGAAACAACCACTCTAGAGTTTCATAACATAGAATAAACCAAAACCACAGTTAATAGGGTTACAATGAGTATATATATAAAAGAATAGAATTGTCTAGCATTGTCTAAAATACCCTTACTACTAATATATAATAATATTATCTAACAAACTAAGGGAGAATACAAATTCTTTTATTCTACTACAAATGCATTAAAGAACAAAGAAAGAGAATACAAGCTTATATCACTTTTTCTTTCAAAATTTATGAAGGT
>NC_021161.2:11680864-11684046 GCF_000331145.2 Cicer arietinum | reverse complement strand
TATATATATATATAAATAAATATGCATGTGTGTCTTATATTAATTTTATTTAATAAGAGAATAAATGTAGGAAATAAGATGTTTCTAGCGATTCTCTTTTATTTAATCACTCTTTAGACGATGAGTTTTTACTTAACCATTGACAATTAGATCCTCAACATGGTTAGTATAAGCATGCATCTACATGTATTTTATGATAATAATAGAGAGGAAAAGTACATGTTTTAAAAATAAATTAAATTTTAATTTATTTAAAACGATAAACTTATAGTGAAGTTTAGTAGTATATAAAAAGGGACCGTCCAACTGTCTATGGATTAATTGATAAAGTTCAACCAATATATGAGAGGACCAAAGACCTCCACAACTACTAATATAGGATGACACAACAAATAAGTGAGTCCTTTAAGTATGGTCGGATATTTGATTATTTTGTATAAAACAACATTTATTCGGATAGGTTAATTCTTTGAATAAATCTTTACACTTTAAATAATTAGTCTTTAATTTTTTAATTTAATCAACATAATAAAAAAACAGGATCGACTTTGGGCATGTGTTGCTTAAAACAACACTGTTGACACCTAATTTTGTCCGATTTTTATTTTTTATTAAAAAGGAAATAATAATAATAATAATAATAATAATAATAATAATAATAATAAATATATAATTATATGTGAAGAAATATAAAAATAAAAATAAATAATTAGGGATATAAGCTTTTAACAATCACAAGTGTTTTCGGTTCTTGTTTGCCTCTAATTCTTGTTCAGACTATTTTCAAAATATAAAAATAATAATAAGAAATAAAAATAAAGGAAATTGAAAAGAAATGAATTGATGGTCATAAAAATCGATGCAATGATGATCAAAATAAATGAAAAAAAAACGAAAAGAAATTGATTGATGGTCATAAAAATCAGAATAATTGTGATCAATTGAATAAAAAAGAAAACCGAAGAAATGAATCAATAGCAATAAGAATCGGTATAATTGTGGTCAATTAAAAGAAAAGAAACCAACAAAAATAGATTAATGGTAATCAATTGACAATTATTCTCTTGTCTTTTGAAATCTATACCCAAAAGTCTATAAATAGTCGGCCACAAGAAGACAAAGAGGAGAATTCGAAACATAAATTGAGAGCACATAAAAAATAGAGAGATTAGTAGGCAAAAGAGAAGAAGAAAATCTGATTTTGAAACAATCGGTCTAGCAAAACAACAATTCAGGACTAAGGTATCATTTTTCTTATCTTTTTTCTCTCTCTTATTTTCTGCTTATTAGTATTTTGTTTTGTTTTTTGCATCTTTTTTTTTAAATATATTTTATTTCTCTTTCTATTTTTTTTTTCTGTTTGTAAAAAGTAAACTCATGTGTTAAGCTTTTATTTTTTAAAGAATCGTTTAATCCTAAAATTGTTTTCTTTGCAACAAAAAAATAATAAAAAAAAAATATAACCAATTGATGTTTATAGGCCGAGAAAATAAATTGCGCCATATTGTAATATAATATTCATAATACGTCTTTATAACTAAAAAAAAATCATAGCAACAGATAAATGTTTTCACCTTTAGGATTAGAATTAATGGTCTCGGCCGCCAGATGAAATTCATTCTCGCTCGCCGCGCCATATTACTCACTCTCAATCGTGGGTGGTCTTTGTGTCGCGATATATCCGACAACGTACGAGCAAATAATTTAACAGATTATTTCACCGTCGTGTCCATCTGTCTCGTTCACATACCGCCATATTACGTTATTTTTTTAAAGAAAAATTAATTTTTTTTTCTTTACTTTAAAATAGATGTAGAAGATATAATCCATGAATAAATATTATTATTATTAT
This sequence comes from Cicer arietinum, assembly GCF_000331145.2. Taxonomy (NCBI): domain Eukaryota; kingdom Viridiplantae; phylum Streptophyta; class Magnoliopsida; order Fabales; family Fabaceae; genus Cicer; species Cicer arietinum. The sequence goes on along the minus strand of NC_021161.2, from coordinate 11,682,194 downwards.
TATTATTATTATTATTATTATCATAATCATTATTACTATTATTACATTTTTATTTTTATTTTTTGATACATATATAAATAAAAATAATAATAAAATCGGTCAACACATAAATATTTTCTACGTAAGAACTACGTGTGTTTTGATTTCCCTATTGCACCTAGGGATACGTAGGAGCAAGGTCTTACCATTGTCAAACCAAATTAATAATACAAATATTTTTTTCTTCTTTCATTAATGTAAATAATTTAATTTTTTTATTATTTTTTTGGGGTAAAAATAAATAAATAATTAAATAAATAGTTTGTATATAATTAATTATAGGGTAACCGTTTTAACGGACGTCGTAGGGTGTTAATAATTCCCTACTCGTAATCGACTCCCGAATCCAAATTTTTGGTTCAATAATATTATTTTAGATTTTATCCAATTTTTCCTTTAATAAAAATAAAATTGGTGGCGACTCCTTTTTCGCGGACAAACCAGACGCGACAGATGAGAAACAACGAAAACAACGAAGTTGTTCTTGATATAAGTTTTCTTAAAGGGAAACTGATAAATTTTAAGTATATTAGAGGTTTAGGGTTCAATTTAAAAAAAAATGTTATTTTAAATTTTAATTTTTTTAATTTAATTAGGTTAATATAATTTAATAAATATAATCATTTAATTATATTTAATGGAGTTTGTCAGCTGCTGATTTTTTGTAACGGAAGTAACAACTCAAGAACTATTTTAAAAAGAAATTGTATTTGTAAGGATTTAAACCAAAAAAAAATTACATGGACCAAAATAAAAAAGTGGTATAAATACAGAGACCAAAAATGTATTTAAATATAAAATAAATATATCAATAATATATATATTTATTTAAAGTAGAATTAACTTACACCCAAATAGTTACACTAAGACTTACATGTATCCAATGATGCTTCTGGATGTACATCATGTTTGGTTGTCATGAAAGTCTCACCTAGAGTTGACCGTTTCTAAAATATTTCCATTTTAATAGTTTACCTATTAATTGGTTTAATATTTTGGAATTGAGTTGTGTGCTCTAGGAACCGATTTAGAGCTATAGAGCCACCCATAATAAAGGTTCACAATAATAAAAACCATCAATTAAGAAAAGAACCATGTAGAGCACATGTATGTATGAAAAAAAACTTACTCTAGCTATATCTTATTTTTATCATAATGCATTGCATAATCATGCATGTTTCATCTTTTATTTTATTTTACAACATATTTTTCTTCTTCTCTTCATTTTTTTAGAAAAAGTGATTGCATATTAGGAGGTAATAAAATATTTTAATTAAATGCATAATCATTG
>NC_021161.2:11678335-11680338 GCF_000331145.2 Cicer arietinum | reverse complement strand
AAAAAACCTCGACTAAACATTATGTTGAAGACATTGATGATATTGCATATATTTAATGAGTTTATCCAAGGGGCAAAGTCGACAATGAAGATATTATCAATTTCTCTTGTGAGTTTTAATTCTGAAGCACCAATAATACTGCTAAGTATAAAGTCTTACGATACTTTATTATATTGACACACTTTTGTTTCCTTAATATTATGAATATCAATAAATGCATTTTGTTGTCTCTTCCTTTCTACCCCTCATATATTTAACCATTTATTACCCAACATTATATGTCTTTCTCTTATTCTAACCATGTACCATACATATTTGTAAGTAGCTCAGTTATAAATAAGTTCTTCCTTTCTACCCGGGAAAACGACTCGCACCCGAAGCCAAGAAAACGACCCGCATGTTGAAGCCGAGAAAACGACTCGCACCTAGAAGCCAAGAAAACGACCCGCATGTTGAAGCTGGGAAAACGACTCGCACCCGAAGCCAAGAAAACGACCCGCATGTTGAAGCCGGGAAAACGACTCGCACCTAGAAGCCAAGAAAACGACCCGCATGTTGAAGCTGGGAAAACGACTCGCACCCGAAGCCAAGAAAACGACCCGCATGTTGAAGCTGGGAAAACGACTCGCACCCGAAGCCAAGAAAACGACCCGCATGTTGAAGCTGGGAAAACGACTCGCACCCGAAGCCAAGAAAACGACCCGCATGTTGAAGCTGGGAAAACGACTCGCACCCGAAGCCGAGAAAATGACTCGCATCTTGAAGTCGGGAAAACGAAACGAATTCTTCTAAAAATTATTTTTCGGACAAAATTAGAATTTGTTATCTTTACTTATTTTTACTTTGATTCTCAAGTAAATTCTAAGTAAAGAGGGGCAGCTGTTGACACCTAATTTTGTCCGATTTTTAATTTTTATTAAAAAGGAAATAGTAATAATAATAAATATATAATCATATGTGAAGAAATATAAAAATAAAAATAAATAATTAGGGATATAAGATTTTAACAATCACAAGTATTTTCGGTTCTTGTTTGCCTCTAATTCTTGTTCAGACTATTTTCAAAATATAAAAATAATAAAAAGAAATAAAAATAAAGGAAATTGAAAAGAAATGAATTGATGGTCATAAAAATCGATGCAATGATGATCAAAATAAATGAAAAAAAACTGAAAAGAAATTGATTGATGATCATAAAAATCAGAATAACTGTGGTCAATTGAATAGAAAAGAAAACCGAAGAAATGAATCAATAGCAATAAGAATCGGTATAATTGTGGTCAATTAAAAGAAAAGAAACCAACAAAAATAGATTAATGGTAATCAATTGACAATTATTCTTTTGTCTTTTGAAATCTATACCCAAAAGTCTATAAATAGTCGGCCACAAGAAGACAAAAGGGACGGAATTTGAAACATAAATTGAGAGCCCATAAAAAAAATAGAGAGATTAGTTGGCAAAAGAGAAGAAAACAATCTGATTTTGAAACAATCGGTCTAGCAAAACAACAATTAAGACAAATGAGATTTCGAAACATAAATTGAGAGCACATAAAAAATAGAGAGATTAGTAGGCAAAAGAGAAGAAGAAAATCTGATTTTGAAACAATCGGTCTAGCAAAACAACAATTCATGAGTAAAGTATCATTTTTCTTATCTTTTTTTTTTCCTCTAGTTTTCTGCTTATTAGTGTTTTGTTTTGTTTTTTGCATCTTTTTTTTTAAATATATTTTATTTCGCTTTCTATATATTTATTTTTTTTCTGTTTATAAAAAGTAAACTCATGTGTTAAGCTTTTATTTTTTAAAGAATCGTTTAATCCTAAAATTGTTTTCTTTGCAACAAAAAAATAATAATAAAAAAATATAACAAATTGATGTTTATAGGCCGAGAAAATAAATTGCACCATATTGTAATATAATATTCATAATACGTCTTTATAACTAAAAAAAAATCATAACAACAGATAAATGTTTTCACCTTTAGGATTAGAATTAATGGTC
>NC_021161.2:11662237-11677858 GCF_000331145.2 Cicer arietinum | reverse complement strand
ACATATCCGACAACGTACGAGCAAATAATTTAACAGATTATTTCACCGTCGTGTCCATCTGTCTCGTTCACATACCGCCATATTACGTTATTTTTTTTAAAGAAAAATTAATTTTTTTTTCTTTACTTTAAAACAGATGTAGAAGATATAATCCATGAATAAATATTATTATTATTATTATTATTATTATTATTATTATTATTATTATTATTATTATTATTATTATCATCATCATTATTACTATTATTACATTTTTATTTTTATTTTTTGATACATATATAAATAAAAATAATAATAAAATCGGTCAACACATAAATATTTTCTACCTAAGAACTACGTGTGTTTTGATTTCCCTATTGCACCTGGGGATACGTAGGAGCAAGGTCTTACCCTTGTCAAACCAAATTAATAAAACAAATATTTTTTTCTTCTTTCATTAATGTAAATAATTTAATTTTTTATTATTTTTTTTGGGGTAAAAATAAATAAATAAATAAATAAATAAATAGTTTGTATATAATTAATTATAGGGTAACCGTTTTAACGGACGTCGTAGGGTGTTAATAATCTCTACTCGTAATCGACTCCCGAATCCAAATTTTTGGTTCAAAAATGTTATTTTAGGTTTTATCCAATTTTTCCTTTAATAAAAATAAAATTGATGGCGACTCTTTTTTCGCGGACAAACCGGACGCGACAAAAACAAACTCAAGTTTTTTTTTATTTTTTAAAAGTACTATGGGTCCCAAAAAGTAGTAAGAGATGAAGGTTTATTATGCACTATATATAGTGCCTAGAAATATTTTTTTTAAAAAAATAATAATAATCCAGAAATATATTCAGATTTTAAGAACAAAAAAAGGGCCATATTTTTTGAATAAAAAAATAGAATTAAAATTTTGTTTTTATTGACGTTATTTATAAAAAAAATTGTTTATTATTTTTATATTATTTATGTTATTTACAAATTTTTTATTTTATTTGCAATTTAAATAAAAAATAATCCTTTTTTAATTTTTAATTTTTAATGCTTCTTTCTATTGAAAACTCAATTATAAAAATTAAAACATGCCTCTAAAATATCTATTAAAACTTTCATAAAAAAAGTTCAGCAACTAGAAAGCATGGTGAAGAGATTTGGACCCAAATTCATAATGATTCCTAAAGTCTTCAACTACTAAAACTTGCACATATGGAACGGCATGGACGAAACCATAGTTCCATGAAACAATTATATTTTTGTGACAATATTGGAAAAACCAGTCGTGTGGAGGCTCTTGTGACTGTCTTCGTTTATTCATGTGCCATGGCTAGCAAATACGGACGTTAATATTGACATTAGATATTAAGAAATCAATGATTTCACCCTTTTTAAAAATAAATAAACATTACTCCGTCTTAAAATATAAACAAAAACAAAAACAAATTAAAAAATAAATTGTATTTAGTTTTAATTTTAAATTATATATATATATATATTAATTTTTAAGATATTATTTTTCTTATATAATTTGATACAGAAAAAATAATATTACAAATAAAAATATAATTTTCATCAGTATTTTTGTAGTGAAATTAAAAGTTTGTACAAAATAGGTTTGTTATGTCCACATATAATACCGGTTTATAGGTAAAGCATGTGTTATAAGTGATCATATCACACCAATTTTATACAATAATCAATGTCATACATGCTTGTCCTTTTTTTTTCTTCAAAATTTTGTTTATTTGTGCTATTTTCATTTTGTAAAATTTAGATTTTGACAACAATTGCATGAAATGTGCCTAAAAATTTATATTTCGTATAACAAAATGTACTACATAATAAAAAGCAAATTGATTCAAATGTGTCCTCATATTTTAGATAGCAAAATCAATACATAGTATAACTATATTAAACAATGTAACAATAAGTCACATTAAACTTTTGTTAATCGTCTTCGTTTTGTCATACTTTATTTCTATTCATTTTCTTGTTGTTTCAAAATAGCTTTTGTTCTTTGACTATATCACAAAAGAATTAAGCCCAAAGTTGGCTCATAAGATCGATGACATATTTCTCAATTTGGGATGACGTATTGAATATCTACAAATTCAAACATATAAATAAATTAAATAATATGATATGGTAAAACAAGAAGTTACATGATTTTTGTTAAACAATTTAGTGGCATATAAATTTTTTAAATTATATCACCTTGTTAAATATGGTACTTAATTAGAAGACTTTAGAGTTAGAGTTAGTTTTGGATAGTTAGTTGTAACTAATTTGTCTGTTACTCCTAAATTGTAAACAACTTGTATATAAGTCAAAACAAGAGAAGAAAAAGAGATATAACAAAAAGAAGCAAGCTACAATTTTGGTATAAGTGTGCAAAACTGGCAGCAGAAAAACTTCAAGAAGTTTGTAATCATTTTCATCTCATTACCGTGATAACTCAAGTCGAATTCAGTCCCCGAGATGTAGGAGTTAATCTCTGAATTGAGTTAACAATTGTGTCTGTTCATTTTAGAATTGAAAGCATTAAAAATCTATTAGTCAAAAAATGGAGAACGTTCTCCGTTTTGCAACTGATCATTCTTCGTTTTCAATTTCAATCATTCTGCGTTTTTTTGGACAAAACCAAGAACAATCTTGGTTTAATTACTCATTGATCTATGTTTTTCACAAGAACTGGTATCATAGCACGAGAGTATACGATTCAAATGAAGGATGTCATCAACAAAGTATGTACTTGAAAAATTTGATGGAAAAAATGATTTTGGGTTATGGCGTCTCAAGATGATAGCATTGCTGGTTCATCAAGGTTTGGCAGGAGTACTGGTAGGTGAGAAAGACACGGCATCCACACTACCAAAAAAGGAGAAGAAGGATATCATGGACAAGGCTCATAGTGCTTTAATCTTGAGTCATGGAGACAAGGTTTTGAAGGAAGTGTCAAAGGAAACCTCTGCAACAGGTATTTGGCTCAAATTAGAATCTTTATATATGACAAAATCATTAGCGAATCGTTTGAACTTAAAACAAAAGTTATATACTTTCAAGATGCAACTTGGGAGGTCAATTGAAAATCATATGGATGAGTTTAATAAGATTTTATTAGATCTTGAAAATATTGATGTAAAATTGGATGATGAGAATCATGCCATGTTGTTGATAAATTCATTACCGAGCTCTGTTGAAAATCTGTGTGATACACTTTTTTTACATTAGAGATTATTTGTCATTAGAAGAAATACAAGATGCACTAATTTCCAAAGAATTGAAGAGGAAGTCAAATGGGAAAGAAGAAAACAGTGGTTGGGGATTATTTGACAAGGCTAAGGCAGGGAAGAAGAATAAAAAACAAAAGAATAAGTTCAAGAATAAAGAAAAGGACAAGTCTAAAATGAGATGTTTCATATGCAAGAAAGAGGGGCATTTTAAGAAAGAATTCCCAAATTAGAAAGGAAAGAAAAGATCAAATAGTGATGATGATTATGGAAATGCATCTATAGCTTCTGAAGGATATGAAAGCTCAGAAGTTCTTATGGAAAATTCAACTGAAATCATGGATGATGACTGGGTGCTTGACTCAGGGTGTTCATTTCACATGACTTGAAATAGAGATTTGTTTCTTGACTACAAAGAAACTGATGGAGGCAAGGGGATTAAAGGGAACAAATCATCCTGGAAGGTAGTTGGAATTGGTTCAATCAAGCTGAAGCTGGAAGATGGAACCATGAAGATTTTGTCAAAGGTAAGACATGTTCCTGAGCTGAAGAGGAACTTAATTTCTCTAGGAATGCTGGAAAAGTTGGTTGTTCATACAAAGCGGAAAAAGGCACTCTAAAGTCCTAAAAGGATCATTGGTAATCATGAAGGGAACAAGGGATCATGGAATTTACCTTCTAAATGGTCAAGCAATGACTGGAATGGCAGCAGTGGCAATACAAGCATCAAGCAAAGCCAGCCTATGGCATCAAAGGTTGGGACATGTAAGTCTAAAGGGAATGCAAGTTCTGGACATACAAGGCATGCTAAGTGGGGACAAGATTAGTGATCTTGAATTTTGTGTATGGAAAGATGCATAGGGTCAAGTTCTCTACAAGGAAACATTGCTCAAAAGGAATTCTAGAATATATTCACAGTGATCTATGGGGTCCTTGAAAGATTGCTTCACATAGAGGTAATAAGTATTCCATTACAATTCTTGATGACTATAGTAGAAAAGTATGGATTTACTTGTTGAAAAGTAAGGATGAAGCATTTAAAACCTTTAAAATTGGAAGTCTATGATTGAAAATAAGACTGACAAAAGGATTAAAACTCTAAGAAAAGATAATGGTCTTGGATTCTGTAGTGAGGAACTCACTAGTTCTTGCAAAGCTCGTGGTGTGAACAGACATAGTACTGTAAGGAGCATACCTCAGCAAAATGGACTAGCTGAAAGGATGAATAGAACCTTGCTTGAAAGAATGAGATGCACTATGTCAAATGAGGTTGAGATATATAAGTCTATAAACCATGCTGCGAATAAAAGCTCACATCAAATTGAAGATGAGAGGTTTGATCTTGAGGTGGAGAAAAATGGAGAATGTTCTTGGAACAACAATAGACTCAACAAGACATAAATGAGAGGTTTGATCTTGAGGTGGAGAAAGTTGCAGAAAAATAGAGAACGTTCTTCACTTCAGCCGCAGAAAAGGAGAAAGATTAACAAAAGTCAAGAACGGTCTTGACTTCAAAACAACAACAGACTCAACATGACAAGATTGATGCAAACTCAGCAAAACATGCTATATTTCTAGAATAGGAATCAGGTGATTATAACCTCATCAGGGACAGAGAAATAAGGACATCAAATCTCACTCAAAGATATGGCTATGCATACATGATCAACTATATATTACATGTTGCTGAAGGTATCATACAAGAAGATCCCAAGAACTACAATGAAGCTGTCAGGTCTTGAGACAAAGACAAATGGATTTTAGCTACGATTGAGGAGCTAAAATCACTAGAAAAGAACAACACTAGGGAACACATACCTAAGCCAACCAACTTCATAATTATAGGCAACAAGTGGATCTTCAAGAGGAAGAAGGGAATTCCATGAGTTGAACCACCCAAATTCAAAGCAAGGCTAGTAGCAAAAAGATTCATTCAAAGGGAAGGTGTAGACTACAATGAAATCTTTTCTCCAGTATTCAAAACAACATTTCTCCATGGTGATCTGAATGAAACAATCTTAATGCAATAACCAGATGGCTTCAGGACTCAAGGAAATGAGGATTGGGTCTGCTTGTTAAGGAGATCACTATATGGGCTAAAGCAACCACCAAGACAATGGTATTTCAGGTTTGATTCATTCATGCTCAGTCAAAGTTATGCTAGAAGTAATTTTGATAGTTGTGTGTATTATAAAGAAGTATAATCAGCCACATACATTTACTTACTGCTATATGTGGATGAGATGCTAATAGCATCTAAAAGTATGAAATAAATAGAAAAATTGAAGGGCCAGCTGAAGAAATAATTCGAGATGAAGGACTTGGGGCTAGCCAAGAGGATCCTAGGAGTGGAAATCATCAAAATTAGAGAACAAGGAAAACTGATAATTTCCCAATAGAGCTACATTAGAAAGATTCTAAATAGATTCAATATGAGTGAATCAAAGGCAGTCAACTTTCCACTAGCAGCTCACTTCAAGTTTTCTTCATCCATGTCACCAAATGCAAACCTAAAAGCATAAGACATGAAGAATATACCATATGCAAGTGCTATAGGGAGTATCATGTATGCTATGGTCTGCTCAAGGCTAGACATTACTCATGTTGTAAGGGTCATGAGTAGGTTTATGGGAAATCTAGAATGAGTCATTGGCAAGCTGTCAAATGGATTCTAATGTACCTAAAGAGAACTCAAAACATGTGTTTGGAATACAACAAAAGTTCAGAAACATCAAAATCAGTCCAAGGATTTGTAGACTCTAATTTTGTTGAAGATTTAGATAGAAGGAGATCTCTTACTGGATAAGTGTTCACAATGTTTAACAACACAGTCAGTTGGAAAACTAATTTTCAACACATAGTGGCATTATCAACAATAGAAGCAGAATATGTTGATCTTGCTGAAGCTGTGAAAGAAGGAATTTGGCTAAGAGTATTGATCACTGAACTTGATGTTAAACAATAGTCAGTTTGCATAAATTGTGATAGCCACAGTGTCATTCATTTGAGTAAAAATCAAATGTATCATGGAAGAACCAAGTATATAGACATCAGGTTTCATTTCATCAGGGATGTCATTGAAAGGGGTGAGATAAATGTGGCAAAGTTGCATACAAGTGACAACTGATGACTCTTCATCATATGCATATTTTTCATTGTTTTTAGTCTTATGTATCTTTAATTATTAGTTAATTTAAGGAGTTATTTGATATATTTTATTGATTTTAGTTCTTTGAGTTAATAAAATGTTTGTGTTTTTATTCCCTTGATTAAGTAGGGATTTTTTTTCGTAATCTTACGTTGTTTTTTGTTTTTGTGCAGTGCTGAACTTTGGCAAGAAATCAACATGATCTATGTGGAGTATTTCAGTCATATCTAGAGTTGTAGATGTCCAATTGGGGTTAAACCAAGTGAAAATGAAAGCTAAGATCCATAAATACAACTTTTATGAAGACACCGAAACCAAATTCGGACTCAAAAGAGGAGACACTTGCACTAAACTCCAGACATAAGATCTTGTGCGCTTGGAGCGCGACCGAGGCACATTTCCATAATATTTTCGCATCCTGATTCTGTCAACAATCCAGCTGACATGTTTACAAAACCTGTCACACTTAGCAAGTTCAAGCACTGTTTGAATTTGCTTAATATCAATCCCAAAAATTGTTATCAAGGACCAAGAGGATCAGATTTGAAGAATCACAAAGTTTAAGTTTCTCTTTTAGTACCAAGGTGGAGATTTGTTAAATATGGTACTTAATTAGAAGACTTTAGAGTTAGAGTTAGTTTTGGATAGTTAGTTTCCAGTTAGTTAGTTGTAACTAATTTGTCTGTTACTACTAAATTGTAAACAACTTGTATATAAGCCAAAACAAGAGAAGAAAAAGAGATAGAACAAAAAGGAAGCAAGCTACAGTTTTGGTACAGTGACAATTCAAGTCAGATCCATTCTCCCAGATGTAGGAGTTAATCTCTAAACTAGGTTAACAATTGTGTGTGTTCATTTTAGAATTGAAAGCATTAAAAATATGTTAGTCACAAAGTTGAGAATGTTCTCCGTTTTGCAACTGATCATTCTTTGTTTTAAATTTCAATCATTCTGCGTTTTCTAGACAAAATCAAGAACAATTTTAGCTTAATTACTCATTGATCTCTATTTTTCACAACACACCTCTTCAAATCTTTCAACAAACTTTAGTACAACAATGTCAAACATATTTTGCATCACATGATATTCACATGTCCAACTATTGTCTTGTAGAGGTCCTTATGAATGTATCGATCATTAACCTCCAGAGTAGGTATGTGACACCTGCTTTTTGTTCGTCATATGTTAAGTGCCTTATACTTTTTTTTCATTTACAAAATTGTCGCTGCTCGGACTTATTACACTTGATTTTCATAATCTCGAGGTAATATATTAATTCCTATGTCCATTCTTTAGTGTATATTTCTTAGTTAGGTTGTCATTTTCTAAACTGACAACCTATTATTGATTATATGAGTATTTTTTATGTAACTATTATAATACCTACTAGAATCGTAAAGTGGTTTGAGGGAGGAATGTAGGGATTAAAGTGATAAAAAGATCATGAATTTAACTTCTCTCTCTAACAAAATTAACAACTAACTACTAATATTGACCTTTTTTAAAAAAACTATCATGATAACTCTCTTTTATTGGTATAAAATTATTAAAGAAGGATTGAAAATTTTATTTACTGAAAAAGAGATTAATAATATGAACTAACGAGTAACTAGTTTCTATTGAGTTTTAATTAAGGTTTTTTACAAAGGATTAAGAAAAATATAAATTTTTTATAAATAAAATTTATTCAAAAAGGATATTCTATACGGTTTAAACCAAACCAAGAAAAGTTCCGCTATCAACATTTGTCCCTCCCGTTTGAAAATAATGTTGTTTCTCATATTACACAAACACCAAGTTGTTGCCAACCAACTCATGTCTCACATTACTGTTTATTTCACCTTCAAAGCATTTCCAACCCCTTTGGCCTACAAAAAAGTCATGTTAAAAATTTTCAAGTTTTTTATTCCCAGCTTATTCATAGGTAAACATTTTTTTCCATCTTATCCAATACACCTTTATATTCTCCACTCCTTTGGCCTACAAAAAATTCCTATGGATTTTATAAGTTCACTCAAAATCTTTTTAGGATCTATGAAAAATGAGAAAAAGTATTAAAGGAAAAACCAATTACCGAAAAATTAAAGTGATTGTATCACCAATAGGTAACTTGTGTCGCTTCCAACAAGAATGTCTTTTTTTTCATTGTTTCCACGATTGGCTTCAACTTTTCAGCCCTCCTAGGATTCATTCCAACCGGTAAATCTAAAATGGAATACTATCAATAGAACAATGGAGAAAATTTGATGTTGCATATTCAAGAAGTCACCTTTCAACACTCTTTAAGAAACTCATTATGAAAAGATAAGATCTCATTCTTTTCCAACACTCTTTAAGAAAACTCAAATAAAACATCTATTATTTTGATCCGTTATTTTTGAACTAAAAAATAATGATATGAAACATTTTTAATAACATAATATACAATTTTATAATATAGAGCGATCACGATGGATTAATTCTTCATATTTTATTAATTAAATTAAAAATATGAAAAATTTATGAAGTTAAAATCTAAACTTTTACAATATTTTAATACAATTTTATGGTGTTAATCATTCTACATTATCAAATCATTTGTCATGTTATTTAACCATTTTATCAAATTATCGTTATAAACTATTGGTGGGGTTTCTGCAATCGTAAATGTAAAGTGAGATTAATGTTTTGAATATAGTGTACAAAATAATAATTAAATAGTGTAATTGAGTAGTCTTAGAGTTTTTAATTCTTAATTTAACTAACAAATATTTAAGTTGGATATATATTATTAGGTCGGGAATTAACTTCACAATTATATGATTTAATTATAGAGAAATTTACCATCTCTTCTAAAATTAAAAATTAAATAGTTTTAGATTTTTTTTCTTTTTAAATACTCTTAGATGAATTATTATTAACCTGCTGTCTATGCATCTAACGACATTGCATTAAAGGAAATATATATTAGTTGCATTGCCAAATCTAACAAGGAAGTTTTTTGTACCATTTCCTGAATTTTTGGGGTACACATCGAAATTTAAAATATCAATCTTGCAACCACAACATTGGTAGCTCCCCTATTAGAGAGGGAGGATTCCAATTTTAATTCCTATTAGGCGCCATCACCGACCACCAAATGATAGAATCTTAAATCTGTTAGAATTTTGTGATTTTATGAATCAATTTTGAGATACGAACAGATGACATCTCTAATTACATTATTAGTCAATCATAATGTTAGGTTAGATTGTTAGAGACATTTGATTTTTTACAATAATTATCTATAATATCATGTGTTATGAATAGTTATGGTACATTGACGGTATAAATTTTTTTTACCTTAATCGTACATGATTGTTAAACTTAATCTAATTACATTGTTTTATGTTATCAATAATGGTTGTTGTAATGATGGGTGAAAATAAATTTCTCGGTTGAGAAGTTCCATTCAAAACAATAGGTAAATTTTATGATGGATCACCTTCATAATTTGAGGCAATGTGTATAATATCTTTAGAACATTGTGAGTAAGTTATCAACAACTAATTAAAATTAATCACGTATGTTCTACTAACCTTATTTTTTAAATCCTAGATTTAACATAGAGGGTATTCTATATTAGTTTAAGGCTTAATAATGTTTGTTGTCTCTGTATTATGGAACTAATCCAAATTTAGTCTCCGTAAATTTTACTTTTTAACTTAGTTTGTATAATTTTATATTACTCCACTTTTAGTCCTGAGTGTTTGTCCATCAAAAACGATTATGTAGTAAAGTGATGTGGCAAATAAAAAACTTTCTTTTTATTTTTTAGGCAAAATATATTTTGTAGGCATCTTAATTTAATCTCAGGTAATAATTCAATCTTTTATTTTTTTATTTGATCTTTTATTTAATTTTAAGTAACAATTTGATTATTTATTTCTTAAAATGTCAACATTATTTTTATTTTTTACATAAATTCAGAAAATTCATCATTATCTTCAAACAAAATCCACAAAATTAACTATCAATTTAAAAAAAAAAAATCATGTATTCATCAAATTCATAGTTCAAATTTTCAAATAAACTCATATCGTTATCTCTAACATCATCAATTCATCAAATAAAGAACTCACACTTTAATATTTGATCCTCAAATCATCAAGACAATATCTTTTTCTTTCTATCATTCTCTAAATTAAATCTCTAATCTAAATTTTAACATGTGAGTTATTTATTTGATGAATTTCATGTTGTTGTTGTTGGAGATAAAAATATTAGTTTATTTGAAGATTTGAGTTATGAATTTTATTGAATATAATTACTAATTTTCTAAGTTTTGAGTTACGAATATTTTGGATTATTGAAAAAAAAAAGAAAAAAAAAAGAATAACATTGTTAACATTTTAAATCATAAAAGATTAAATTGTTACTTAAAATCAAATCAAAGATCCAATTAGAAAAGAAATAAAAAAAGATATTGAATTATTATCTGAAATTAAGTTAAGGGACCATATTTTTTAATGTTGCGTCCAATTTTATTATTTGACTAATCATTCATCTTTTATTTAATAATAATTTATAAACAAAAATAAAATAAAAGCCCTTCACCTTCTTCATTTTCTTCCCCTCTCCTACTCAACTCACCTCATAGTCACCATTTTTAGTGGGAGTGAATGAACCGTTAATTCCCATGTAACGTAAAACTCACTAATTTTCAATAGTGAAATAAGGGGAGATAATATTGTGAATAACAATATCAATCAGAAAAGTACTCTACACGTTTACTAAATGTTAATTTCTTGTATTAATAAAAATGACGTGTAGAAATTTTCATACAGTGATTTAGAATCAGATGAAGTGAAAGATGTTTTAAGCATACAAAACATTGATAGTTTGAGCATAAACCTCAATTGATAATTTGAGCACAAGCATAGTACGCTTTTTTGAAACTTACACTTTGTGTTATGACTTTCTTTAATGTTTATGTATTTTGATTAGATGGTATTCAAGAAAATATCATATGAACATATCTTTGTATTCTATAAGATGTATTTTTATTTTCTTATAAGACATATTTTTATTTTCTTCTAAACTAGATGCAAACATCTTTTCTCTTGGATCATATGTAAAGATATTGACATTTTTTTCTGTAATTTTTAATCTTGAAGTCATTGTTCTTCGTGATTTCTTTTTAATGGATAAAATTATGTGTCTTCGCCCAAATTCCATGGCCTAACTCTCAATTTGGAGTGGGCAGGCCAGCAAAGTGTAGCCACCAGCTCCAACCTGTTGTACCACAACCATGTTCTGTCACAATATTGCTCTCACTTGGGTCATAATATTGTTGTTTTTTAGTTTCGAAAATTGTTTCAAAATCAAATTATGCCACCGAAAATATTATTGTATTGAATTGCATACTAAGTCGCTCTCTTTAAAAAATTTCATGACACTGTCCAAATTGTGCAAGGAAGACTATCAAGTCCCCAGTACAAAATAGTTCATACACGTTGTATCGAAGTTTCACTACATTGTAGAAAAGATGACAGTTAATAATTGTCACTCTTAATATAGTACTAATAATCACTCGATAGAAAAGAAGATGAAGCAGAAAGTGAGAAGTAAAGGAAAGTCTCAGATTTTTGGAGAACTTTTGGTGTGTCTTTCTAATTGAGTAGAGTTCTCTATTTATAGACAAACTTAGCAACTGGAGGAGAGAAAATTCTGCAATCCATCAAACCAGATCCACATAAAATTACACTCTGAAATTTTCTATGTTTTGATCGGGCAAAAACCTGATGCGCGAATTCAGGGAAGAAATTGACCGGATTAGATGTTGAATGTTGGCTTGGTGGAGGGAAGATGTGTGTACGACCTATCAATGAGAGAAAAGCACATGCATTTAATAAAAATAATTTTTATTATTTTGTTTCGGTACTAAAAAATAATAGACCACTTAACCCAAGTCAGGCTTGAGCCGGACAGACAACAATGCACGAATGTATGGTGGTCTATTTGTGTGCATTCTCACCACTTCACAAAATTGGGGTACCTTCTGAGACACTCTAATTGTCATACATCTACCTTATAAATATTATTAGTGTGTATCATCCCTCCTATGTGGGACTTTCTTATTTTTTCAATTCATACCAATTAGCTCTCATTATTATCATCATCATTTCCAACAATCTCTTATTATTATCATTATCATTTCTAACACTTGTGTATTTTAACTAGATCGTTTTTAAGAAAGATACAATATGAACATTTGTGTATTCTATAAGATGTATTTTTATTTTCTTCTTAACTAGATGCAAACTTCTTTTCTCTTGGATGATACGTAAAGATGTTGACATTTTTTCGTCTTTGCTAATCTTGAAGTCATTGTTAGTCATGATTTCTTTTTTAATGGATAAAATTATGTGCTACTCAAGAAAAACAAAAAAACATCAAAACCCATAAACTCATTTATTAATTTCTTAAATATTTTCAAATATACCTCTCATGAAAAGTTGTAAAACATTAAATGTATTTTATAATATTAAAAAGACAAATACATTAAATGAGGATAAGACTGTTATTTAACAATAAATATATTTAAATTTAAAACTTTTCTTCTTAATGAGACAAAAAAATCCCCAAAATTCTATTATTTTGAATGATGGTATTGGAACACATTAGTAAAACATAACTTCTACTATAATTTAGAGTCCATTATATTTATTTTTAGGCGCAATTACTCATGCAATCTCTTAACTTAATTTTAGATAATACTTTAGTTTTTTATTTTTTCTTCTTTTCGATTTGATCTTTTATTTAATTTTATTACAAAAATTCAAAAAAATAAAAAAATAAGAATATGAATTTATTTGAATATTGAAGTTATAAATTTGATAAAATTTATATTATATTGAAGATGATAACATTGTTAACATTTTAAAACATAAAAGATCAAATTATTTACTTAAAATTAAATAAATAACTAAATCGAAAAATAAAGTTAAATAACTAAAATATTATTTAAAATTAAATTGAACGACCGTATAAATAATTATATTTTATTTTTGATAAAATTACTTCATATTCATCTTTAAATATTAAATCAACTCACAAATATCAATATTATTAAATTATATAAAACTTACTAGTTATTCTTAAAAAAAGACGGAAGTAGTACAACTAAGTCTAATATTTTTAGATAAAGAAATGGCAAAAGAGTAGCGGCAACAAAAATCCTTGCGTAGCTAAGGAGACATGGGCCCAAATACCCAATCATTCATCTCAGCGACCTGCTGTGACCACTTTCTTTCTTCCACATTTTTCAGTTGACGTTCATTTTTTCTAATGTATGTCATTTTCTTTTATTTATTTATTTACCAGTATTATTTATTATTAATTTATTCAAAAAAATTATTATTTATTAGTGTTAATTGTCTATCCACTTTTTAATTCAAATAATTAACATACAAAACTTCATATATACTATATTTATTAAAAAAAAATAGTATTTATTGATAATGGGTAAAGAATGATAAAAATATAAATAAAATAGTTTATATAAATAGTAAAATCAAAAAGTAAAAATAGTATTTATAAAGTGTAAGGATGTTGACATTTTTTTCATAATTTTTAATCTTGAAATCATTGTTCTTCGTAATTTCTTTTTAATGGATAAAATTATGTGCCTTCGCCCAAAATTCATGGCCTAACTCTCAACTTGGAGTGGGAAGGCCAGCAAAGTGTAGCCACCAGCTCAAGCTGTTGTACCACAACTATGTTCTGTCACAACAATATTGCTCCCACTTAGGTCACAATATTGTTGTTTTTTAGTTTCGAAAATTATTTCAAAATCAAATTATGTCACCGAAGATATTATTGTATTGAGTTGTAGACTAAGTCGCTTTCTTTAAAATATTTCGCAATACTGTCCAATTTGTGCAACGAAGACTATCAAGTCCCCAATATAAAACAGTTCAGACACACTGCATTGAAGTTTCAATACATCGTAGAAAGTCGCGCTAGAATTACATCCTCAATATGACAATTAATAATTCACTCTTAATATGGTACTAATGATCACTCGAAAGAAAAGAAGATGAAGCAGAAAGTGAGAAATAGAGAAAAGTCTCAGATTTTCGAAGAACTTTTGGTGTGCCTTTCTAATTGAGTAGAGTTCTCTATTTATAGAGAAACTCAGCAACTGAATGAGAGAAAATTGTGCAATCCATCAAACCAGATCTACATCAAATTACACTCTGAAATTTTCTATGTTTTGATCGGGCAAAAACCTGATGCGGGAATTCAGGAAATAAATTGACTGGATTAGATATTGAATATTGGCTTGGTGGAGGGAAGACACGTGTACGACTATCAATGAGAGAAAAACACATGCATTTAATAAAAAAAAATCGAATACTAAAAAATAATAAACCAAAAAGTAAAAGAGTTACACAAAATTGTATAAATATTAAATTATTTGATTGGATACTAAGAATTAAATTAAATTAAAAATAAAATTATTTAAATGAAAGTTAAAATTTGAAGAAAAATGTTTTAGACCAAAACTTGATATCCTATATACTATAAAATATTTTAAAAAAGAGTTGTTTGATTAGATAAAGAAGGACAAAGTTCTAACTAAAATAGTTTAAATGAGCAATTAAATTAAAATTAAAAAAAGTTACGCCAAAATTTGAGAGCCGTTATACATTATGTAGATTATATATGCATATAGATTTATTAGAAATGATTTACAGGATATTGATTATCATTGTAAAATTATATGTTAATGTCCAAGAAAATATTTACTATATTTTTATATCATCCCAATTTTGTAAGAATATTTTAAAATTAACAATATATCGAGAGAGAAAAATGGTGGTATATTCATTAAAAATATTTTACAATATCTTAAGGAGATGTATTGGATTACAAATTTAAAAGATTATATTGAGAGAAATGTTTTGAAGATTTTAAAAGACTATGTAGTATTGTATACATTATAAAAGACTTTTTTTTTTTTTATAAAATTTTAAAAGTTTCTTTACGATCAAGATTTTATAACTAAAATTTTAATTGATTTATAATACAAGAATTTTCAAATTTTCAAAATATTTTAAGAATTTATGATATTGAATAAAAAATATTAAAAAGACAAATAAGAATTATAAGATTTGCATAAATATAAACCAAACTGATATAATTTTTTAAAAATTTAAATAACAAAATAATTCTAGTTACATGTCATGTCATCTTAAGTAACATTTACCCACATATATATTTATAGTTATAGTAGT
>NC_021161.2:11649643-11662212 GCF_000331145.2 Cicer arietinum | reverse complement strand
ATTCCTGCTATTTGATTTGAACAATACATTCATAATTGTGTACTTCGTTAAGATTTCAAATGCCTAAATAAATATTTTTAATTATTGTTAACATTTATTCAGAATATTGAAGAAAAAGATCACTATGCACTCTCTAACATTATTTTATGTATCAATATAATCTTCTATGATGTTCGGATAAATTAACAACTTATTTTCATTTTGATGATCATTACTCTTATATATAACATTTCTTTTGTTATCATCTCTATTATATTTTTTTTAAGGATGGACGGAGTAGATCAATAATATGTTTTTATTTTAAGAATTATTATCATGATATGTAATATAGATTAATTATACTGATAATCATTATTGTCAATGAAAGAAATAAAAAATGAATCCATAGAAATCTCACATTGTAGATAAAAACTTTTTTCTATTAAAAATTCACTAAAAAGTAACAAAATCTTATAAAATCCATTTTTGAATAGAGTTCATTAAAAGTTAAAAGATTTTGAATACCACAATTTTTTGTAAGTTGTAAAAAGTTTTGATTGAATACCATAAGAGTTTTTTGTAAGTTGTAAAAAGTTTTAATTAAATACTATATTTCTACACATTATTTTAAACATA
The DNA here is from genome assembly GCF_000331145.2 of Cicer arietinum. Lineage (NCBI taxonomy): Eukaryota > Viridiplantae > Streptophyta > Magnoliopsida > Fabales > Fabaceae > Cicer > Cicer arietinum. The sequence goes on along the minus strand of NC_021161.2, from coordinate 11,661,597 downwards.
CGATCCTAATTGATTATTTTTATTACATTAAAATCTTAATTGAATGTCTCAAAACTTTTTCATCACAATTTTTTTTTTTAAATTCTTTCAAATCTTAATTCAATTCAATACACCCCTTAATTATGTTTGGGACATTTGGGGGAGAGAAATCAAAGAAGTTATGAGAAGTGAGGCTAGAAATAATTAATGAAATGGGACAAAAGAATAGTCACATACTTTGCATGAATTTTTCTTTATTGGGTTTCTAAATAATCTACTCCAATATTAAGGGATTAAAAAGTACATTGGGGGTGGTTTCGGAAGATTTTCAACAAATTTTTAAATATATCATTTCATAATATTTATAATACTCTCCAAACAAAACAAAAATATTAATTAGACTTAAGCCCTCTCATTTCATTTCCCTTTAAAAACACTCTTCCAAAGTGAGGAATTTTCATTATTTGCATTCCCCTCCTTCTCTCGAAAATAATTCTCTTTTCTTTTACTCCTGCGTCCTAAATAAAATCTTAGACCCTATCGCATAAATAATTTATAGCATAAAAGTATACATAAACTATTTTAATGATATAAAGTAAAATAAAATAAAATAATTTTAATATTTAAAGTATTAATTCGATAGTAAATATTTAGTCTTAAATCTTAAAAACATAGTGTCATAAAATATTTGGGCAAACTCTATTAAACATACTCAGAATATGTTAGTAGATAAAACTAATCCAAACAAGGATTAATGTATGACTATGTGAGGAGTACGTTCCTTCAACTCTATTACCAAAAAAGAACCTTTTCTAAAAGAATAATAAAAAAATAAAAATAAAAAAATAAGAAAAAGCTTTCACATAGTCTCTCTCTTCTTCCACTGTGCTTTGACGAGACAACGCTTTCAAACGCTTCATAAACTTCAAAACCTACGCGTCCCTTCCTTCTCACAACAACCAACACTCCAAACACAAACCCTAACTCTCTCTCTCTCTCTAGAAAATCCATTTCTTTCAGAGATTCACTTTCAATCTTTCAGTATCGATTACCACTGTGCTTCATATCGTATAATTTTCGCGCCTAATCCATGTATGGAAGACAAAGACAGAGCACCCTCCGTTCCCGCAACCGCCGGCGAATTTGTCGGGAACTCAAGCTGGACTCTCGGCGTCGATGATTCCGACGGAACTCATTTCTTCTCCGCCGATAGAGAGAAGAGCATATTCGGCGACATCGGCTGGAATCTAATACCGGACCGTGTCGGCACCGACGAAGGATTGTTTCCACCGGTTCAGACAGAAACGGCACCAGCGTCGTCTTACCGGTCGAATAATCAATCAATTTCTTCAAGCTCCAGTGAGGATCCGCCGGAGAAACCTACCATCTCCGATGAAAAACCGTCTGAAATACCGTGAGTTGGTGAAATCGTAACTAACTTTGCTTCCACTACTTTCAACTTTCTGCTTTCTGATTTTCTTTCGTGCTCCGTGTGGTAAATTCGTAACTAACGTGAAATTCTGAGGACAAAAAATGGAATTGAAAATAATTGAGATTCACAGAATCGAATCAAGTTGCGGTTTGTTTGTTTGTTACAATTTTTTATTTTTTTTATTCCGGTTTATATTTTACCTAACTTTTTTGGGATCGATGCAAATCCCTGTCCGTACAAACAGGGTATAATCTGAGAGATTTGTTATTTTCATTTTTCCTGTGTGGGTGTGTTTCGCAATTTTTAAAAAGTTTTGGTTGAAAAAACAATTTAAAAAGGGAAAAAGATATTGAGGTTACCTTTTCGGATTTCTGAAGCTTCAACCTACGAGCACCACCGTTATTGCGGCGGTAACAGTGTCCTCTGAGCCATTCAATGCTCTTTCTGCTTAATTTATTTTCAAAAGGATAATTATTTCATATTTACGCATTACTTTTTACTGTCATTATTACAGAGTTTTGATTAAAGTTGAAATATTTTAATTGAAGATAAAAGCCAGATTAAAAAGTGGGAAGGGATTTAAAAAAATAAATAATAATAAGTGGGAGGGATATTATGATAATAAAATTAATTAATTGGTCTCCACTGTTTTTTTAAAAAATGTTGGTGTCTACTTTCTTCTTACATTGATAGATATAGAAATATAATACATACAATGTGTTTGTGATATAATATAAAAAAATAAAATATTAAAAGTGTATATGAAAATTTGTCATTGAGTTTTCCGCATTAATATTTTTTTACGCGTATTTTTGCATTGATATGATGCTAACTACTAGCAGCTTTTTTTATTTATTTCAAAAGTAGATGCAGCTTTATAGTACAAATTATATACTCATTTAATCATTTTTACATTTTATTGAATAAGAGAGATTTTTACTTTATTGGTTCCATGCTTATTCATTTCATGTCATAAGATAGCACTGCATTAATTGATACTTTATGCACATAATTATCATCTAACTACTAGCTAGTATAAAATTAAAAAAAAGTTTTATGACATAGTAATGGTTTGTTCTTAAAATATATTTTTCATTGTAAGATGGATCTTTTTATTTTTTATTTTTATTATTATTATTATATAATAAAATCTTATGGTCTATATATCTTCATTATTATCTATTAACCTATAATTATAATGGCGTCAAAAAAAAAAAAAAAAATAACAGAAGATCATAATAATTGATAATATTAGATCAATAGATAACAATGGAGATATATATACCACAAAATTTTATTATATAATAATAAAAAAATCATGATAATTGATATCGTTTTGTTTTTTGATAGTATTATGATATGGCTGTATACCATGCAGAAAATAGTGTTGTGTTTTGGCCCCAATACAACGTGGTTCATATTTTTTGAGTTGACACTCGTTGGCTTTTGCATATAAATGGAATACAATAATATAATTTAAATTTCTAGATTAGCCTAACTAATTTAAAGGAGTAACTAATTGCCATAAAGTATTATTCAATTTCAATCATTATAACAAATTGTATTAATGTTATAATTACACCTCGTATGATATATGCATAAACATTTGATATATATTGAGACACATGTTCTAATCTGTATCACCAATGATTAATAATTAGTATATCTGAATTTTGCTGCTAGACTTTAAAAAAAAAAATTGAATCAATTATATTATTCTTATACTGCACTAAATATAGTAGTATTGCCTCCATCCCTTTTTTATAAGTTCCATTCACACTTCTATCAAAATAAAAAGTTCCATTCACACATTTCACCTATATTAAAAAAGTTCTAAGTGTTTTTATAAATAAAAAAGTGTTGTTGGTGTATTTATCTGATGTGTACATTTTGTATATGAATATTTCTAAATTACCTTTTTATATATAAATGTGGTAAATCTTGACTTTTCATTTCTAAAGTCATTTAGTTATATTAACTTTTGTATATTTAAAAATAATTATAATTGTATTAATATAATCGTAATTAAAGGAAAAAACTGGTACTGATATATCGTAATTGCCTAAACTTGTTCCTATGTGTAACTACCAAAACCTCACGAATGGCTTTGAAACCCAATAAAAGATGAAAAATAATGTAATATTAATATTTTATTTGTTATTTTTGGATTTAAACATTTTTTTATAAGAAAAATATATTGATGTGAATAAAAATGCTCAAAACTCATTACAGAACATAGTAGTTAATCTTCTGGATTTAATCTGATATCACAACTGTCATGTCAAAGTAGAAATTTGTGCATATATAATAACATGTATGTATCCTATATAAAAGAAAATTAAGAGTATTTGTTATTATTGGTATGGTTGCAGATTTGATTTTGATAAATAAATAGTGAGTGGCATATTTTGTAGGAGTAAAAGTAAGAAGAAGGGGCAAAAGCGAATACGGCAGCCACGTTTTGCATTTATGACAAAGAGTGAAGTTGATCATCTTGAGGATGGGTACAGATGGCGGAAGTATGGTCAGAAGGCAGTTAAAAATAGTCCTTTCCCTAGGTTTACACCTACTTCTCATTCTACCAATGCATTGTTAATTTTTCTTATTTAATCATCAACCCTTATAGGCATGATTCCATGATGGATATATTTCTCTTTTGCAGGAGCTATTATCGCTGCACAAATAGCAAATGCACGGTCAAGAAAAGGGTTGAGCGTTCCTGTGAGGACCCAACTATAGTTATAACAACATATGAAGGTCAACACTGTCATCACACCGTTGGATTTCCTCGAGGTGGTGGTGGAATCATTAGTACTCATCAACCTTCTTTTACCACCCACCAGTTATCTCCTTCAATGCCAATACACTTTTATTATCCTACAGAATTAAACACCTCCACCACTACTACTATTTCTCAGCCTTGCCAACCACTTCACGATGCTTCGTCGCCGCCACTGCTGCCTCCTACCGATGAAGGACTACTTGGAGATATTGTACCACTTGGAATGCGCAACAGGGACGAGAGAAATATTTAATGGTACATATGGAATTATTTAATATTTCTATCTTTCAATCAATTTGACTCATAAGACAATTATTTACTATAGATCATAAATTAAGTTATATAGTTATAAATTCAGATATTCATAAATCATTTTCATGTTAGACACAGTTTTATACGTTGACAAAATCCTAAAGTTATTTTTTATATTCAAAATTATTTGGCACATTAGTCTGGCTAATTGGAAATTAATATAGTCTTCAAACTGTACTTTCTAATGGATTAATTAATTTTAATTTCATAGTTCTATTAGTATCAGTCATTTTGTAATTTGTACCATCCATCCAATTTCTACAACTTACATTGGTGACTCACTCATAAAATGACAGATCAAATTACATGAAACTATTAATTGGATATATTGTTACTTTGTTCAATAATCTTGTATAATGGATATGATACATTACAATATATTCTCTCCGTTTCACAATATCTTTCATATTTCCGTATCTTTTTTAAAAGATCATTATCACTTTTAATTTTTAATGTAATTTTGATTGTTTTATTCTTTTTAATTGTCTATTTTCTAATTAACGTTATATATATGCATTACTTTTATGTTATTATTTTTCACTTTGTATTTATAAATCAATTATTAAAATAATCACCATATTGTTTTTCTTTTATTTATCATTTTTTTAATTTGGCTAAAATAATTTAATGCAAAAGATATTTTGAGCCGAATGGAGTATTTTATTTTTGTTAATTTACTTAAACTTAATCATTTTATATATTTGAAGCATTTCAATATTAATGTCCTATATACGCTTTGTCCTTACTCGTATATTTATAATTGTTAATGGTGAGGGAATTTTGCCTTTGTAACAGATATATATACTTCAGATCTATACTCTATATTACAAAAAGCAAAATAATAGAGATGCTGATCAAGACAAATGGCAGAGAATACAACATATAATTATTGGTTCCTGATGAAGAATACATTTTGTGCATAAAATTTAATTTAAGAATAAATACCTTCATATATATATATATATATATATTACAATAAGCAAAATAATATATACAGAGAGAGAGATGCTAATAAAGACAAATGGTAGAGAACACAACAAAATACTAGTATATATTGGTTATCGAATAATACAAGGTGCATCAAATTTATATATGAATCCTCCATGGGTTTTTGGTTGGAGGGTAGGGGATAGAAGATTATTAAGTTTTTGTATTTAGTTTAATATTTAAAAGGGAGGAGATTAAAGAGTCAAATTCGTTTCTAGAATCTATTTTCCTTCTCTCTTTATTTTGACGGAGAAGATCATTCCATTGTATATGGAGACTTAAATTGAATTTTAATATTAAGTTTTATAATATTTTTTATAGTATTTTAGTAAAATTAAAAAAAAATTATATTTTAGAATATAAAGTTATTTATTAAATTAATATAATATTACACTTGTTTCTCAATTGATATATTATTAATCCTAAATAAGATTTTATAAATTTTAGATATAAAAATATTAGAATAAAGCATTTTTATTAAGTACAAAAAATAGAGGTAATTCTAATGTTTGTTCGATTTTACTAGGATAAAAATTGATTTTGGTGGAAAGTAATTCAATAATAAATTTGAGACTAAAAAATAATTCAAAAGATAAAAAATTCAATTCATATTTAAAATTATAATTAATTGTAGTGATAAAATGAATTATATATCTTTGTAATAAAAAAATTCTCCTTCAATATAAAACATACACGATTATCCTGTTACATGACCTCATAATCCGTAGTTAGGGAAAGTAAAATCTAGAGACAATCGAAAATTGAATAAGTATGTATATAATATAAGTGGGTCGGCGTATAGTATATATTTTGTTGCTTAAGATCTCATCTGATTGATCGCGCATCATATCTATTTTGGATGTGGCCGGCTGAGAATTTCAGTGGCAGTACCTTATCTTCACATGCTACTCAGACATCTTTGACCACTCTACGTTTAACTGTGATATTCAAATCATTTTCCTTCCAATTACTGCTTATAAATTAATTGCTTTCAAATCAAATGGAAATTGTAATTCTGTTGAACTATTTATTTCTCAAATCCATATTTTTTTTTTATAAAATGTCATTTGATTTACATTCCTTTTTATTGAAAAAAAATGTCATTTGATTCACCTTTTTATATATAGAAAAAAGAGAGGAGACTATGAAAAATAGCAGAAGAGCTTTTATTTTTCTTTAATTAATATTCTATTTATCTTATTTTTAAGTATCTTCTTTGAAATATTTAATTGTCTTGTATTATTAGTCGCTTTAAATTACTAATAAATTTTTATAACAAAATTAGCAAAGAAAATTACTGATGGATAGAGAATTTTTTTTTTTTAATTTTCTACTCATAAAATTAAGTGACAAACTTATAGAGAGATTTTACATTTTATTTATCTAATTTAAGATTTTTTAAATACGGAAAATACTAACATATAACTTTAGAAAATTTTAGTAATTCAAATAAAAAAATATATGATTGAAAATGTATAGAAACATGTTTATTTAATATTTTTAAAGATTCAAATTTAGTTTTTGTCAATATAAAATTTATTTTCCAATTATAGCATGTAATTAATTAGATAATAACTAAAAAATATAATTAATTAGATAATTATATCATATTCCAATCTAACACTAAAAAAATTACTTAATAAATTACAATAATAACTATTGAAAAAATACTAACATGTGACTTTATAAAATTTGATAGTAAATGAAAAATAAAAATCTATTGTGAAGAGCTCTCCAACAAAAGGCGAAAGAGATGATATTTCTACTGTCTCCATTTTCGATAGAGCTCCACAAAAAATTATTTTAATGGTGTGTATTTAGTTTAGTAGTACAATTTATTGGCTTAAACATGTTGTTGGGACTTTAGACTTTCTGTTTGAAAAGTCAGCTGGGCGTGACATGTCTGGCTATCTTTATTGGGCAGATCAATAAACTTTTGATAGGTCTTCAGCTGTCTCCAAAAAGCCAATTCGATTAATAAAAGATTCCGTGTCTGTCACTTTCACAAAGATTATGACACGACTCAATATATGTTCACAACAAATTTTAATATAAGCTATGCTACATACACCCCATTTTAAAAAATAATTATAATAATTTCAAAGATTACAAATGTTGTATTCGGAAAATAGATATTTATAAAAAAAAATTTATGAGTGAGATTGTAATTTAAATAATATTTATTTGATTGAAATAAAGAAAATAAATATAAATTGCATATTGAATGGATATATATTAAGATTTGATTTATTTATAAAGTTATGAATTATTACTTTTGAAGTGTATTGTAGACATTATTGTTTATACTTTTGATAATTTTTAAATACTGAAATACAATTCACTATTTATATAATTGGTGTATAAAAAAATTCACTTATATTAAATATTTAAGATGAAAAATAAATTAATTCTCTTTATTTTAACCATCTAATTCTCTCTACTTTAATCAAAACTTTAAACTTTAATAATTTAAAATTTAATTGAGATATAAATAAAATGTAATGAGAATTGTTCTAATTCAAGTTCGGGTTCACCTTTTGTTTGTTTTATATTGGCTCACGAATCATGAATTCTACTATATTTGTAGATTAGTTACCGGTGCATTGGGATAATATAATACATCATTATCATGATTCAGCTCAAAACTCATTATAGGTAAAGATGAGGTTGAGAAAATGCATAGATCTCATGAGTGAAAAAATAAATTATCATGTTTTGCTATCTCTCTCTCTCTCTTTCAATGGTAAGATATCACACATCTCATGTGCTTATATGATACAATCTATTTCCCACGTTCATACATCTTTTTTATATAACTACTATATTTTATGAACAAGAAGGCATTAAGGGGCAGCAATTTTTTCTACTTTTAGCGGTAACTCCGGAAATGAAGTTTGGAAATCAATGTGTGTATCTACATAGTTTCAACTACACTCTCCATTCCATAATAATTATAATAACATCATTAAAAAAAATTAAAAAATATCACAATATATGATTTTAAGTTTTAATGTAATTTTAATTGTTATGTATTAATTATATCATCTAATTAATATTATATATGTAACTTTTAATTTATTATTTTTTTACTTGTAACTATGATAAAGACAATACATCAATGGTTAGTAAAGATAATACATTAAGATATAATTACCATATTATCTTGATTTATTATCACTTTTTTTGATACATTTATGATCATTTCTTAATCTATGTGAAATGATAAAAAGCGAGGGGAAGAGATGGAGTACTAGACACCTCTATTGTATTCAACCGATGGATGGAGAAAATTTAGGCAAACAATTTGTGAAGAACATTGTTTAAAGAAGGAAATCATCCTTAACAAGATATTTGAATGAAATTTTGAATGAAATTTTGGTTGTGGCGTAGGTGTGTGAAGTGAAGTATGGTTGTATCTTTAATGGGGTTGAAAAAGAAAGGACAACGGTAAAAGGCAATGTTGGTGCGCAATCAGTTGCGTAACTATATGGAGTCGGCAGCCCACGTTGCTTTTTCCCACTCCCTTCCTACTTTTCACTTTCCACTTTCCGCTCCTTTCCTTTTCACATTGTTTTATTTTCATTTACTTCTATTTCTCCCCTTTTTTCTCTTTTCTTTTTTAAATATTTCTTCTGTTTTCTATTTTTCGATCTCTTTTTTAATTATATTATTATTGTCAAGTTTCACTCATTTATCAACAATGACAATCTTTTAGTGAAAACTCTTTTACTAATTAATTTTTTTTGGTTATAAGTCTCATATTGGATATCTGATTTAACATAATGTAAATTTAATTTTATTTCAATTAATATAATATTGTTATTTTTTTGTCTATTTAACACCACTCCAATTATCTTATTTTTATATTTTTTTAAATATTATCTTTGATTAAATATATTTTTAGTGGTATAAAACTGATTTTTTACGGGATCTAAATTATTGATAAATTTTATTCGTTATAAAAATCAAATGATTTAAATAAAATTTTGATTCTAGTGATATACTTGAAGATATTTGATTGCTTTTATCTTGTGGTGCACAAAGATTTTAAAGCTAGTTTGCAAGGAGAGTATAAAATATTTTTACACTGTCTTTTATCATAATCATTCAACTTGTCATATTATATTGTATAATTTTAAATTAAAGATAGTTATTTTATTAATGGTTGTTGTGGCACGTTGTTATTGGCAGTCAATGTAAAACAATTTTACAATGACAATGTATTTCCTTCATTCTTATAATATTATATTAAATGAACGTTGATAAACGTTGATAAAAATATTTTGTCAGAATGTGTTTAAAACTTAGAAAAACTATGTACGGTCTTAAATAAATTATGAGAGTTTTGTATAATAGGTCGAATACCATTTTAATGTAGACACTACTTTGTTTCAAAAATATTTTAACAAGTTCATCAGATCGGGAATCCTTGCAATCAGATACAATTGATAATTCAATTAAGATTAGACAATTCAAATTTAAGTTAAGTATCCTAAATAATAAAAATAAGAGTAAAGGGACATTTTAGTCTCACACAAAAAAGATGTGAGACATATTAGTCCTTGACAAAAATAGACCATTTTTAATCCTTGACAAAAATGGACTGGAATACGTTAGTTCTTTTGTGAATTTTTTTCCTAATCAATTATTATTTGTTTTTGAACCATGACCGAATTACGACATATCATATAATGGCCCACATGTTTTGTAAACAAAATTAATAGGCATATAGGTCTTGCAATTAGGACAATTTGGTCAAAAAAATTCTCCATCTAAAGAGTTTTTAGTATTTGTTTTCAAGGGAAGGACTAATTAATTGTCCTCTTATGTTTTTGTTAAACGCTAGGTGGGAAGTTCACTAATATCAATAATGGTTTAATGGTACATGACATTTGTTTCTATATGATTTAATAATAAGTTGTGATTTGGGGATTAAATTGTCCCGATTTATTTTTGTTAGGGACCAAAAATGATCGTGTTTTTTTTTTTTTCCAGAATTAATATGTCTTACGTGTTTTTTACAAGGGACCAAAATATCTATTTACTCTAAAATAAAATAAAATTTAACTATATTTTTTTAGCACCATTTGATCTCGATCAAACGACCAATGATGATTTGATTATATTAATTTAGACTTTAAGTGACTATAGCAAGTCGGATTTTCAATTCATTATTGTACAAATTTAAGTTAATGAAATAATTTTTTTGCAAATAATGAATTTTTTCAAAAAAAATTCTATGTTGATGAAAAAAAATGAGTATGAAGGATTAACTGAAGTTCTTCCTATGACTTTAGATTAAGTAGTTCAATCATGGAAATTTTATTCACCAAAGCATATACACCATATAACTCATTACATAGTTCAATGTAACACCCCGTTTTTCAAAGCGTGGGTGTATTTTTTTTTCAAAAGGAATTAAAATAAAACAGGAAAATAAATAAGGTAACACACGTTTGGATAAATATTTAAGTCGTAATACAACGACAAATAGGTCAACAGAATTTACGAGCAGCGGAAAAATTCTTAATCCATGAATTCAAAATATATACATAACAAAAGTAGTACAGTCTTCCAGTTTAAAAATAAACGCAACCCCAAAAGAAAGACATCTGTTCTCTCTGTGACAACCTAGTCTGATCATTTTACAAAACAACTAAACACCCTGAGTGATCTCCACGCGCCCCGTGAGATCCTCCTAACGCAGCTGCAGTCAAGCGTTCCCATCTCCATTTCCGTCCGTAGGGTACGAACCGGTGGGATCGTCCTGACTCTCATCTGAGGGCAAAGCCCAGATTTCCACAATAATTGTAAAGGTCACCAACCGAAAATAACAGTTAACACATAACATTTAAGTTTGTAAATGCTCAAAATAACTTTTCAACTAAGCATGCACCTTAACAGGATTTTCAATATGCTAAAAGTTCATACAATACTTTGCCAATTAAAATGGAAGTAAAATGAAGTTCTCAATCTCCTAATTAACACATAACAAATCAAGACATGGATAAGTTAATGAGTAATCAATCATCTAACTCAAACTGAGGATTTTCACTGAGCCAATCGATTGGGCAATCGATTGGGGTGAAGGATTTTGATGAAAATAGAATCCTGGGCTTAATTCAATCGATTGGGCAATCGATTGACAGGACAACTGAGCCCCTGACTTAATGCCAATCGATTTCCAAATCGATTACCTGAAGGTTTTTAGTGAAATTTTGAACTATGGCTTGATTCAATAGATTGGGAAATCGATTGAGTGAGTACTGAGCTCCCAGGTTTTAAGCCAATCGATTTCCAAATCGATTTGGTCGAATATGGATGAGTCCCTGACTTAGGCCCAATCGATTGGGCAATCGATTTCGTAAATGATTTTCGAAAACTGATTACAAAATCGATTGGCCAATCGATTTTGTTACTTTAGCCAAGTCCCTGTTAACCTATCAAATCGATTGGGAAATC
>NC_021161.2:11643110-11649554 GCF_000331145.2 Cicer arietinum | reverse complement strand
TTTCGAAATGGTATTGCAATCAAACATGTTATCACCGAATTCCAAAACATAACACTTAACACTTATAACACAATTACTACAACATCATGGATTTCGAAATGCTATTGCAATCAAACATGTTATCACCAAATTCCGAAACATACACTTAACACTTATAACACAATACTACACAAACAATTCACAATTTAACAGGTGTAGTCTCTCACGGACAAACACCTGTGCAGTCTCTCACGGACAAACACAATTCCCTCAGGAACGTAAGTCGTAAACGTACCACCTATCACGAGTCAGTATTGTTTACCGATGTGCCACCTATCCCGGGTCAGCACAACTTACCAAACGTAAATCGTAAACGTACTGCCTATCACGGACCCGTACCGTTTACCAAGGTGCCACCTATCCCGGGTCAGCACGATTTACCAAAATACACATAAGTAAACAAGACATTAAGAGATTCCCCATTCTTAACGCTTAGTTAACTTAAACGATTTTCAAAAACAAATATTAAGTAACCGAGACATTAAGAGATTCCCCATTCTTAACGCCCAGTTAACTTAAACGATTTTTCTTAAAACAAAATATTAAGTAACCGAGACATTAAGAGATTCCCCATTCTTAACGCCCAGTTAACTTAAACGATTTTTCTTTAAAACAAAATATTAAGTAACCGAGACATTAAGAGATTCCCCATTCTTAACGCCCAGTTAACTTAAACGATTTTCAAAAACAAATATTAAGTAACCGAGACATTAAGAGATTCCCCATTCTTAACGCCCAGTTAACTTAAACGATTTTTCACAAACAAACGCACATTAAGTAAACAAGACATTAAGAGATTCCCCATTCTTAATACTCATTTAACTTAATGGTTTTCAAATTCCACACAACACAAACTCAAACAAATTCTCACATCAAAACACATCAATTCATTTATTCACAAGATCCAACCATACACATATCAAATTTCATCAATATCAATTAAGAGCATGTCAAAAACAACGAACACAAATCGACACAATCCACTACTCAAAACACACAAGTTTCATTTACTCAAAATCTTACATACGTGAGGTAAATTCATTTTTCCCAAAACAATACTCCAATCCTAACAAAATTCGTTTCCACACAATCACAGATAAGGCCCTAGATGCAAACTAAAAGTTTGGAAGGAGCCCTTACCTTCGCGTTAGCTCTAACGTGCGTTTCCGGTACCGTGAGCAAATCCGGTAAAAATCTCCGCTCGCAACGTCGCCTCCAAATTGGTCCCCTAGCACCGTGGCGTGGTAGTGAGCAACTTTCCCTTCTAACTCTTCGCGAAATGAAGCTTGGATCTAGAAGAAACGGAGGGGTTTGTGTTTGAATCTCAAATACCGTTTTTCTTCGTTTTTGAATCAAAGAGGAAGAGTGGAGTTGCGAAACCTTTGTTCTAACTCTCACCCAACCTTGGGTTACTAGTTTTGAAGAAAAGAAAGCGACGAAAATGAAAACGGGAGAAGGAGGGAGAAATGGCCGCGGTTGGCAGAGGAAGAAGAGGAAAAATCAGATTTTCCTTCCTTCCTTTTTCCTTTCTTTGTTTTTCCTTTCTTTCTATTTCCTTCTTTCCTTTATATAACCTTTTCTTTTCCTTTTCCTTCCTTCTAATTTCCTTTCTTTCTATTCTCTCCAAGCAAACATATATATATATATATATATTAAATATAACTTAACAATTATCTCAAAATATCTAGATATTTGTTAAATTACTATTTCACCCGTAACGCATTAAATTCTCCGTAAAGGATTTACCGCACTTAATTTAAATTTATTTATCGACGAGTAATTCTAAACGGGGTCAAAATAACTTTTTGATCCTATACACTCCATAATATTATTAACTTTGGCTAAAAAGCCTCCGAGCCAAAATCCAAAACATATAAAATACATAAAGTGTACTTTAAAATTATGGGTCTTACATTCAACATGGATAATTGCATACCAATGTCCTCCTATGTATCAAACATGTGTCTTAAGAAAAGATGATTGTGGTAAGAGTGTAGAGCATAAGTGATACAAAAGTATGATAAGATTTCTACTCTACTAGACTGCATACAAATTAGACAAATATGATATTCAAAAACTAATCATGAATGCTTGCCAAGGAAAACTTGGGCCTTTACACTAATTTTCCAAAAATTACCAAATAAAATTTGGACAAGTGTCGACTAATTTCATGTGAAGTCAAGACATTATAAATCTATCACAGCCCAAAATAAAACCAAGATAAACTATTCAAAATTCAAACCAAAAATTTCTTGTTTATCTTGGATTGCCAATAGTTTAGCCTTCCATGGTTGTCACAAATGAATAAGTTTCAAAAACAGTAATCTAATATCATAAAACAAATTTAAATTACAAAAGAGATAAAAAAAAAAATGACTATCTAAGTATCAAAAACTATTAAAAAAAAAACTAAAATTTCAAGTTCTCCCTTTCTTTTCTGTTTATCTTCTATTTATAAGCCATAATCTCGTGGAACTGCAGCTATCTCAATTCCACACCTAAAGGTATAGGACACAACTTTCAAAAGAGATATTATTTGCTTTAATTGGAATTTTTTTTTTTTGACAAAATAATGATATTCATTCATTTAAGCTAAGAGAACAAATCCATAAAGAACAAAACCAATTTACTGAAAAACAAAAATGATAAATCAACGAACAAACTCACAACATCCATATTAATAACACAAAATGAAAAAAATATATACAAAATTGAAGTGATAAAAAAAACTAGGACTTCGAATTTGTAATATTGATGACACTAAAGTCATTGGTTGAATCAATTAGTTCTATATCTAAGTTCATCTTTCAATCCATATGATATAAACACCGTAATAATACGGAAAAATAAAAAATAAAAAACGTGGAACCAATACATTGACCAAAAATACATCGTTGCACTAAGGCGACAAAGAAATAATAGAAAACTATAAAGGAAAAAATAGATATATGTAAAAATCACTTATTTAGATTAAAGATAGAGAAAAAACACGTTGATGAATGATTTCAAAACAAAAAATGACCCCAAATCATCCATTTTCTAAGATGAAGAAGTAATAGAGCAAAAAAACAACAAAATTAGACAACTAAGTTAAAAAGGCGAGTTGCACCAACAATCACCTAAATTAGATTTGAACTAACAGTTACTCTTAATTTTTTATGACCTTTGAAAATCACTCAATTTGAATTTTTGTAGCGCAAGATATGGCCTGCACAAAATAAACATGTCAAATGACAAACAAATCTGAAAATTAATTTTGGCAATTAATTCCAATGAAGTCTACTAATGCAAAACTCAATTATTTTTTTTATATTTAATATTTTGCCTATATAATAATTGAACTATCAAGTATCATGACAAAATCAAAGTCCACACAATACATAGAACAAACATATTGTCCTAAGAAGCAACTAATAAACATCCTCAAATTCCAATATTAATCATTTTTAATGATGGATAGTTATCAACTACCTAACTCTCTCTTTCAATGTTACTCCTAAAATTTATTAATTGAGTGTTATATGTTGTTAGCTACTAATCTCCATGGGAATTTCACACACTACTAAATAGTAACCTTACTGTAATCGTCCTGATGATCACCATATCTTGCCCCCACTTTAAAATGTTGCAAATTCACAAGCAAGAAATAATTTCTAAAGCATCCTAACAACCCTCCTTGAATGTGAGTGTTGACTAGTACCTAACAACCCTCCTTCTAATGTGAGTGTTGCCAAACCAATTAAATAGTTTATGAATTAAATTACATATTTGCACCTTTCCAAAGATTTGTGTTTTAAAATAGATAAAAAGAAAATATTTTGTAGATATGTTCAAAGCATCAACGAGGACCATTGGGCTTTAGTCCCTAGATTTAGGTCTTTATCTTTCTCTCATAGAGCATCCATAACATTGGTTGCTTAAAACGAACTCCCTTATATACGGTATTTATGTTGTTTTTTTTAAATAGTAATACTTAAGAAAAATTATTTTTTTAGGATTCATCACCTAATTTCTTTTTATCAAATAAGTGATATTAATAATTCTATATCATTATATTTTAACAGAACTAATTTATTTTAATACAATTTTATTAGTGCACAAATTTATTTTGTTAAGTCAATTAAAAATGACTTATTAACTCAATTCCAAATGGAATCCTCCAACAAAAGACTATTTAACAAATATTGAGTTGTTAATTCAGTTTTGGATTTTTTTTTTTTTTTGAGTTAAGAGAGATGATAAATTTTACCATAATATCATTATTTATCAGTTGAGTTAGAACTTAGAGACAATTCAATTCCTTTAACACAACTTAAAACTTATATTTTGATTCATTATGAATGAAAAATCACATTTCTTAAGTGGGTTATATAAAGAGCCGACTTAACAACTAATTTGTTACGTATATTAAAAAATGCATTAATAACATCTTTATAAACTCGATTATTTCATAAACCGCGTTAACATGTCCTTTTTTAACATAGGTCTCGTTTTTCAATTTTATGACTAATTAATTATATGCATTTGACTTGATTGGTTTGAGAGAAATAAGAAAGAGAGAGAGTTAAAAAAGAGAGAAGTTGAAGAGAAATGATAAACTTCTCTTACTTTACATAGAAGTAAGAGAGATCCAAAATTTATGGGACCTACACCTTTTAGCTTTCTTATCTCCATTGTGGAGAAAGTAAGAAGAAATGTGTGTATTTTTTTACTTTTCCAACTTGTCTTTGTGATTGATCAGATTTTTTTTAACACAATTAATGAATGTTAATTTAATTTATTAAATTCCAAATATTATTTGATTTTGATTCAACTATTATACTTTTTTTAAGGAGATTCGACGATCAGACTTTAATATCACATAATCACCATATAATTAATTAACAGATTTACATTAACAAATTAATAATTAAATTAGAAGTTTAATTAATTATTTTAAATAATTTTAAATTTAAACTAATAAAAAATTAAATAATTCTAATTAATTAAACTACAAAATAGTAAATTAAATAGTTTAATAAAAAAATTAATTAAATTGAAACAAAAAATAAATTAACTTTTATGAAAGGCTTAGAAGTATGATTGTATTTTCAAAAATAATCAACACTTATCTCTTCTTTATTTCTTTCATCTTTCTTTTGTACCAAACTATACTTCAAATCTACTTTATTTCTCACTTATTTCTCTCTTACCATACTCTTTCTTACCTCTTTGTCTCCTCTCACTTTCTCTTCGCAGCCAAACACAACCTTAGTCAGGAAAAAAATTATATCCATATGTCCCCATAATTCATACACAAAAATTATATCCACAAAAATTTCATACACAACTAGAATTTTAGTATACAACCATTTAATACACAAAATATGACCATAAATCACACAAAAATTCATACGCAAAACCAGAATTTTATTGTACAACCATTTAATACAAATAAATATATCATACCAAATTAATATATAGATCTATTACAAAAGAGTAGTATGACAAATTTCAAACATTGTCATTTTACTTTACAAAATATCATCCATTAATAGAGTTAGTATCATACACCTATTAAATTTGTACTAAAACATATGACAAAGTTCACGTACTATTAGTAAATTAAATACTTGCAATTCAACAATTCAATCAAGATAATTTTTTATCTGACTTTTTTTCTACTGAACATAGAAAAACTATAATATGTTTCTTAAAATTAATAATGAGCGAATCATTTACAAATGTCTCAAGCGCAACAATATATATTGTTGAATGCGTGAGAAAGAAAGAACGGACATGAAAAGGTATTGGCTCTGTGAGAAAAGACACTGGCTCCATTTACTTTACATTTTCAACCAGACAATACATCTTAATAAAAGAAACTATGTTCTATGAGAAACAAAAATGTTTAATTGCAATTTTAATCTCTATATTTTTACCAATTCACAAAATTTGTCATCACATTTTAAAAATCGACAATTTTAGTCTCTCAATCAAATTTTTGAATTAAAAAAATAATAATTTAATATATTTTAAATGACGTGATATACAATTTCATAAAATAAAATTATTTAGATTTATTAATTATTCACATGTCATTAATTAAATTACAAATATAAAAAAATTTGAAATTTGAAAGTTATGTTTTTACGGTGTTTTATTTTTATTTCATAAGTGTTAATCGTTTTACATAATCGTATCATATATTACCACAACAAGAAAACAAGCTTTTTGTGAGGGCTTTTACCCTCACAAATGGCTATAATCAGCCACAAATGTGACTTTTGTGAGGGCTTTTGGCAGCCACAAAGAAGCTGGTCACAAAATTTTGTGAGGGCTTTTGCAGCCACAAAGTGCTAGAAACAGATTGACATTTGTGAGGGCTTTTGCAGCCACAAAAGACAGCAGTTTGTGAGGGCTTTT
>NC_021161.2:11598185-11641002 GCF_000331145.2 Cicer arietinum | reverse complement strand
AAAAAAATCAAATTATATAAAATATACTAAATAAATAATACTCAAATGTTATAAGAGATAAAATTTACTATCAATCCATATTTTTAACATACATAAATATCTTTTTCTCACATGCCATTCGTGAACTTTAAAAGTCACATTTAATATATGAAGAATAGATAGAAAGTTCTCATGATACATATTTAATGTAGTCTTACAAAAAGAAACTTTTTAATATATGTACAAAAAACTAGTCAAAAAATACTACATAGATTAAGAGTTGATAGAATTAAAAGTAATATAAAAAGATACACAATCGATTTATATAACATGTAAAATTGATTTTTTTAATTGATATTATATCCAACACCAAGTCGTCGTTGCAAATTTGAACTTTAAAAAAAAAAAAAAAATGACAAATAACGACTTTTAATTATGATAAAAAATAGAGTAATTTAATAAATAATTTTTAAAATGAAAATCTGGATAATTTTATTGAAATTTGGGTTATCTAAAAAAAACCTATATACAAAGTAATTTATGTTAATGACTTTCAAAAAAGACATGCAGTCTCCCTGTGAATTAGATACATTCGAGACTAATTACCTCATTGTGAACTAAGAACAATTACAAAGTATTTTATACCCATCACAGTGCAAACCAAGTACTTATTAGAAATATAGTGAAACACTAGACAGAGAGGATTACTAACAGTTTGAAAGTGACATTGATAATAATTAATGTCGGGTAATTTATGTAGGATTTGAGTCGACAAGACTAAATTACTAGATAAAATCATCATTATTAGAACCGAACAAACTTTACCTAGAAATTGAGAGCAGGTGAAATGTGTAGGAATTGTAGGAGGTTTTTCTTATTTATTTTGCTTTTTGCTTTATTGATTATGATGTCCCATTGGACATGTCCGTTACTGTTGTTTGACATCAACGCGTGGGAATTATAGTTTCACATGAAATTTTTTTATGGGCAAAGCAATTTAAGTGATATTGGATCACACACTTCTTGTGTTGCTCTCTTTACAACCTAGCAATAATAGTTGATGGTGTCCTATTAACAATAGTAATATAACAAGCATGAAAAGTGGTTCACCTTCACTAATAGTACTAATTAACCTAACATCCTATTTTTATTTATGTTGCCCATGGTCCATGTTACCTTAAAATATAAGCAAAAAAAGGTTTGAGGATTCTCCTCAGCACATTCATATTTAAATCTATCATTCCTTCAATAAATGTGAAAATATAATTATATCTTTTATAAAACTTTTAACTTTTTTAACTTCTTATTTTTTCACCCCTATTTTTAAAATATTCAAAGTTTCGAAATCATAATTTTTAGAATTTTCGAAACTTTTGAACAATTCAAAATTTTTCATATTTAGAGAATTTCGAAACTTTTTATAATTGGAAACTTTTGAAACTTTCCAAATTTTTAAAATATAATCTTTAACTTTCCAAATTTTCGAAATGTAATTCTTATTTTGAAAATTTATATTTTCATGTGTCTTGAAGGGTTGACATGTTTAGGTGTGGGGATACATGATATAATCTTCAAAAAAAAATTATATATTGAATGTAATTTTAGACTAAATAAATACATTACTTTTTTAATATTTTTTATTTTAAATTAGATATATAAAGTGAATGCACGATAATTGTCGGAACTAAGGTACCGTTATCAAGCTTTTTCTAATTATGTCATTAATATGAAATATAATTGATTTTATTGAAAATTAATTTTTATTGAAGAACTTGTTTAGTCACTTTTAATGAAATTTCCTTTATCAATCACATCTTTTTATTCACAATTTTGAAACTCGAAGACATAAAATTGAGAATGAATGATGTGAGCTTGTGATCAAACATCATGATTCGTGACAAAGATGTACAGCTAGTAATTTTAAATTATCACTATGATTATAAGCTATGATAGAGGAAACACTAAATATTGCTCACTATAGATAGAGCAAATCATCATTTTCATACATCAAACTTATATAGTTTGTCTTTCAAGAAAATAAAAATAAAAAGTAAATTATAACTTTTTTTATATCTGCATTCTTAGTCCTTCTTGACGTAGTTGTCAAATCTGTCTCTTTACTCTTTGGCCTTTTGTCAAAACAGATTATGAGGAACCAACAGGATGAGTGTGACAAAAATTTGAAGACTAACTATTTATATTTTTCATTTAATTAAAAGACAAGTGTAAGTTTAAGGATAAAATAAACTCAAAAATTCAGTAGTGGAACTTAACCTTGAGTAAAAAAACGTTATTTCCTTAAACCTCAGATTTTCTTCATCCATCAAAGATAAAATAATTTAAAGCTATTTTTTGTTTGAAATTATTTCTTATAAATCCACTTATCTTTCTTTTTACTAAATAAATAGATTCTATATATATTTAATTTTTTTTTTATATTTTCGTTGAGATTTGGTTATTTGAATATGACACTATTTTATTCATTATCTTAACACGATGTTGTTTGATTTTTCATCTTTAATATGATTTTTTATTTATTTGCAATCTTGTTTGAGCATCCTTTAAACAAAAGTGCTCAATCATCTTTTAAAATTTTTCCATTTGTTAGTTTCAAAACTCTAATAAAATTTGAGATTTGTTTAAAGCAATCTATAAATTGCCTTTTCCGTCTAGTAATACTTTCTCGGTTTAAATTGCCTTAATACACATGTATATATATAGGGACTCTTGTCTATTTTTTCTATTCATGATTATAGACATATTTTTACCATTGTTGATGATTGCATTAAACATGTTTGATGGCAGTTATTAGCATTATTCTATAAAAAATAAGTCTAAAACTAGAAAGTTCCACTACAAATTTTTTTTGACTTATAATGACTGGCAAAAAATCGTCAATAAGGATATAAAATTCATAGGTGTAAGAAGTAAAAAATATATCAACGAGATTTTTATTTATTGTCTATAATCAATATATATCTACAGTATTTTACCGTCACTATATTAACGTTTGTCTATCGGACAAAACTAAGAGTTTTACCTATGAGTTTTGTTTTGTGGACATAGAAATTAATTTGTGTAACTTTATAAATTATGCACCTACATTTTGTCCTCGTCACTATTCAGTTTAGCGACACTTCTATTCGGTAGGTATAGATTTTGACATCAATTTGATATTTAGTAAATACACAATAATATATATATATATATATATATATATGAATCAAAATAAAATAAAAATTCAATATCATATATTCAAAATTAACATAAAGTCTTATAAACATATATGGAATTGACAATAGCTAAACTATTTTTAAATGAAAGTACTTTAGAATATTTATAGAAAATATTATCTTACTAACATAACAAAATCTTATATAGCAATTTTAAAAAATTAAAAATCACGTCAAAGCAATAAAAACAACTTCATTTTCATCAACAAAATAACCTATATTGTCAAAACTTCATCTTCATCAATAAAATAGTTTTTAATCTTCAACAAAATAACCTAATTATCAAAACTTCATCTTCATCAACAAAATAACTTTTAATCTTCAACAAAATAATCTAATTGCCAAAACTTCATATTGATCAACAAAATAGCTTTTAATCTTCACCTACAAACAATAATAAAAAAAATATAGACTATTCAAACGTAAAAAATAAAGAAAATAATAAATTTAGTGATAATTAATTAAAAGCAAAACTAAATATCATTTTCATTATCTTCATTGTTGTCTGAACTAGAGGAGAAATTCAAATGATTAGGAGGTACTAGAATACAAATCAAATTGTATGTTACCTATGAAGATCAATAAAAAAAAATCATGTACACATCGCGCAGCTTTGATTATGTCATTCACATCTTCTCTAGAAAATCTATTTTGAATTAAGGTCATAACATTTACTAACATACAATCATTCATGTAGCCTTTTCATTGACATTTGATATATTTTATGAGTACGAGTTTCAACGTAAATCTCTTCATGTCAGGTACCACTCATTTGTCCTTTTTTTTCTAAACTCCAACAAATAAGTTAAATGTATTTTGTTTTTTAATACAATTCACCATGTGAAAAGTACAAATCAACAAAACTTTTTCATCCATAAATTTTAGGAAACTTTTTTATCCATACAACGGATATCTTGGAAGTTGAAGTTGCGTGCTTAACATGAGAAGAGAGGGAATCAATACCCATTCAAGTCTATGAGTGGTTATTTTCTTGTCTAAGAATTTTTCCAACCAACTACCAAACCAGAACATACATTAATTATATAATAATTGCAAGTTAGTTGCAAATTGGATTATAATGATGCATCTTACATTGCAAAAATATGTCAACATTTAGTATTTACAAGTCATAGCAAAAAAACATAAAATAGATTATTTGTATTTAGTACAAAATGAATCAAACCAGAGCAAACATCAAAACAAAATAATACAGTATTCTTCAGCAATATTTGTTCAGAAAGTTTGAGATAATAATGTATATTCAACAAAATAATAAACATCAAACTAAATAACAATCTAAAAGTTGAGTTAACAATAATCTAGAACTGTAAGCACATTCCATCTACTCCTCGTAGAACCCAACCAATACCTCATAGAACCCACACAATAATCAAAGTTTCAACCAGAACCACCTTCCAACAGCTTCACCAAACCATGGAGAGAGAGAAAATCAAACAAATAGTCAAATAAACAAAATGAAAATCTTCATAACTTTATTTCCCTTGGCCTACATCTCTCTCAAAAACTTTAAGAATGAACTACATTCACTTTTCATACAATTAGTAAAAATCACATAAACAAAACAAATAAATAGAAGGGAAAAGGGAACCCATCTGAGACCGCCGAAGGTGGATGAAGGTGATTGGAGTGATTGAGTGGGACTGATGATGAGACTTGTGGTGGGTGAGGCGAGACGAGGCTCGTTCATGGAAAATAGAGTTAAGTGGCAATAATTTTTTTACTAATCCAATTACCTATACTCATGGTCATTGCAAATCTAAATGTGTATGTTACTTATACCTACGGTCTTAATTGACCATCACTAAAAACATAAGTAGATATATGGTAATTTTCTTGCGGTGTTCATGCATGACTTTGTTGTTCTCGTTAAAATTAAAACTCCATTCAACAAAACTATTAATTTGATTAGGTCTAATAATGATAGTGAATTTATGTACCCTGAATTTTATGTCAAATATGAAACAATTCATCAAATCTTTTGTGTTGAAACTTCAAGTTTAACTCTTTGAACTTCTTCTTTATTTTTTCTTCTAAATGATGGATGTTATTTTTATATATTAAGTTTTAGACAGTTAATTCTAGAAAAATTATACTCCATCCTCTACGATTACACTCTTATCCCACAAATCATCTAAAAATTTACATTTATCCTTGATTTAAAATAAAATAAAAAATTATTCTACCCCACACAAAATTTCAAAAATATTTTGAAAAATTCAAGGAATTAAAATTAAATTATTTTGAATTGATCAATCTATTAGTATATTTGGTAATATAAGAGAAAATAAAAACTGCAAAAAAAAAATTTAAAACCTAAAACTTAGGGCTTGTTTGATTCACATCCCAAAAACTCTATTTTAATATTTTAAAATTTAAAAACTAAAAAAACTTATTTGGATTACTTGTTTTTAAAAGTTGTTTTGTAAAATTATTTTTAATATCATACTTTTTAAAACTAAAAAACAAACACTACAAGAAAAACATCATTTTGTGGCCAACTTTATAAATATTTTGTGGCCGAATAAAACTCTCACAAATTAGTGACCGAAAAAGCCCTCACAAATGTCAAAATTGAAATTGGTCTTTATTTGTGGCTGAAAAAGCCCTCACAAATTTTTAAATATTTAACTTGATTTTGTGGCTGCCTAAGCCCTCACAAAATCACAATGTTGTGATTTTGTGAGGGCTTAGGCAGCCACAAATTCCAGTTAAATATTTAAAAATTTGTGAGGGCTTTTTCAGCCACAAATAAAGACCAATTTCAATTTTGACATTTGTGAGGGCTTTTTCGGTCACTAATTTGTGAGGGTTTTATTCGGCCACAAAATATTTATAAAGTTGGCCACAAAATGATGTTTTTCTTGTAGTGTTTCTATTCAATTGACCACCATTATTCTGATTTTGATGATCATCAATCAATTTCTTTTCAGTTTTTTTTCATTTATTTTGATCATCATTGCATCGATTTTTATGACCATCAATTCATTTCTTTTCAATTTCCTTTATTTTTATTTCTTTTTATTATTTTTATATTTTGAAAATAGTCTGTATACATTGCCTTTTTGTTTAGTTAAAATATCAAAATATGATCAAAACTGTCTATTTTTAAAATAAAATAACTAATTTTGTGAATTACTGAAAATAAGAGAATTAAAACAACAATTAACTAAAAAAAACAAAAAAGCAACTTGAAAGATTTTGTAGGTATTGACAACAACACAACAAAAATGAAAGATGTCGTAGCCTTATGTTCGAAGAGCTTAAATAGAGGAGATTATATTGTATTTTTAATTTTTCTAATACTAACGTATAAAGGTTTTCTTTTGAAAGTGTATTGGGCCTAACTTTTGATTTGTTTACTGGGCCTGGACCTGGGACTGACTTATATGATCATTATCTTTTTATTTTAACTATAAATTATCATGCTCCATAAATGCATTTTTTTTGTTTTGTTACCTGGTTTATTTTATTTTATTTTTTATGTATTTGCCATGAATTATTTGTTTGTTTTTGAATAATATTTTTCATAATTTATGATTTAACTAATTATCTATAAATTTTATCAATATGTTTATTTATTTAAATATTATTTAATTAAATCGATCAAATCAATTAAACTTAATTTACGTACGTGTGGTTGGACCTCCCGTTCAATTTTTAACTGATATTACAAAGAAAAAAAAACAGAGTATGATTGAAAACTTTAACAATAGGAAAAGTCAAAATTAACCCAACATCACTTCTTTAAAATCTCATATAGGAACCCGACTTGATGAGGTAAAATGTGTTGATATGAATAAGTAGAATGCAAAGAGTGGTGTGCTGCGATTTTTCTAGGGAGATAATTGATGATGTTTTTGTTTAGTTGGTGTTCATTAATTATCTTGTAAGGGTGATGTGATGAGGGGAACAATTACATTGTATAGTTGGAAAGGTAAAAGTTTGGAGGCATAGTTTAGTATGTGGTATCAAAATGAAGAAAGCAAAAATATTGGTGGTGAAAGATTGCATAGAGTAGAATGTTATTGTTTATGTGGCTGTGGTGAAGCTACCATAAATTTTATGATAGAAAAAAGCTAACATAAATTTTTATTGATGATGAAGTTTTCTTTATAATTGTTGTACACATTTAAAATATCAAAACAATACGAATATTTTTATTAATCAAGTCACAATAATTTTATTTTTATATTTTTATTAATTTTTTATAAATAAATTTTATCTGGAGGAGCTAAATATATATATTATTTGAATAACTAACTAAAAAGCAACTTATTAAAACATTGCTTCACCCTTGCACAGTGCTTCAGTCTTCAGTATTATTATAATTTCATAAATTTATGATTTGGAAAATTTTGTCTTTTTCTTTTGTTTTGGATAAACTATTAGCTTTTTCTTTTAATTTAAATACTTCTAATATATTAAAAGGGGAAATTACTAAAAATAATATAAATGACGTTGTAAAGTGCTTAATTTGATAAATTAGGGTGGAAAGTGCAACCTCCTATATAAATTAAGGAGCTAAAATGCATTTGACCCTTATTTTAAAAATAAATTAGTTTATAAAATAGTTAAATATAGGCTAAATTACATCTGCGGTCCCTTAACTTAATTTCAGGTAACGTTTTAGTCTTTTATCTTTTTTTCCGAGTTGGTCATTTATTTTAATTTTCAGTGACAATTTGATATTTTATTTTTACAATGTTATCCTTTTTTTTTTACAAAAATTCAAAAAAATCATCAAAATTTTCAAACAAAACCCTTAAAATTCATTATCATCTTCAATAAACTCATATTTTCATTCTTTATTTGATGTTGTTGGAGATGAAAACAAAAATAAAAAACTCAATGTTATCCTTTTAAGGTGTTTTGGGGCACTATCCAAAATTGTGCAAGCTGACTAACAACCATGACATCCCCAAGATAAAAAAGTCAGTCAAAACTATATCGAACTTATGTTGCACTATAAGGTCTGCTCTAGAAATATACCCTCGAATTCGTCTCTAAGACCACTTTGAATATGACACTAAGATCATTAGCAAACCAAATGGATTGTGGTACTGAAACCATTCATAAACCGAAGGAACAATGGTACTGAGACTACACTGAAAATTAGAGAGGAGAGGAGAAGCGGTTCGAAAGTGTATGGATAAGAAGAGGGAGAAAAAAAAGAAGTTGAGTAATGTGTTCAACTTGATGTGATATTTTCAAAAAATAATAATATTTTAATTTCACAGTTTCTCAAAAATTAATACACTTCTAGCCCAAGCCGAAGCTAGGAAAACAGAGCTAGACGAACAAAAGGTGTTGACGTGCTCATGTGGTGGTAAGTGATTTGTGCATCCTCTCCAATTGTAAATCTTCATACCCCTTGAGACACATCCCTATAGTCTCACTTCCACCTTATATACACTAGTATTGTGTGATCAAATGTGGGATTCTAATTTTTTTTAATTCCCATTAACTAGTATACTCTAAGTTTCAATAAGCTTGTTGAAAATATACCCAAGCCTGACTTTAAATGAGATGTGGGCTTTCTGGTCAGTTTACCATGTAAATCTATTAAGTAACTTTTTATGTTTTGTAGCATGCTTTTTTAATTATATTCTTTCAAATATAATACAAAAATTATTATCATTTTACTTACTTTCTTTCTTGTTGTGTTAGTGATATGGTTATTTATTAGTTTTTGTAAATGTTATTGTTTGTTTAACTTTTAGAGCCAATTGAGTTATTTGTCATGTGGGTATATTGTATTGGGTTTAATTTTATTGTTTATGTCGGTATCGGGATACCCGTAATTCATATAGACTAACTCGAATTTTGAACAGACGTGTAAAAGCTGGGCTAAAAACACTGAAATAATCTAACTGAAATTTTAAGGGACAAACCCATGTTTATATATGATATAAAATTTAAAATTAGTTCATAAAAGTAAAATGTAAGTTCCAAATTTGTTACTGGCCCTAATTCCTTGTTGCATGAGAAGTTAAAGGAAATGGTATGGATAGAAAAATAAGGCAAAGACATGAAATTGTGTTGAAAACAAAATGTGGAGCCAGTGGGTATTCCTGCCAAAGCGATTTCTAATGGAACGAACAGTACTCGATATCCTAGTCAAATTTTATTGGTACATGATAGTAAAATTAATGGAGGGAGAGTTATTCTTTTCAAGAATTGTATAAATCAAGATTAAGTTAATCCAAAAATTTATGATCTCTTCTCTCTTGCGATATTAAACCTATTTTGTTAGCCATCATTTTGGGTCTAAACAGGCTACAATTTGTGGAAGATACTGAGCCACCTTATCTCGATATGAGTCAGGTCAAAGTAGGAGATAATAGTATGAGTTTTTATAATGATAAGGATGGACGAGAGATGGTTGATAGGGATAATATTGATATGGTGGACGAGGCACCCACATAAGGATCAATATGGTAGTTGTTTCTCCTTTAGTGTTATTATGATGAATTTTAATTTTTTATTCTTTTGGAATGTTAGAGGTTTTGCTATCCATAAGAGTCATAGCCACCAAAAACTTGATAGTGTTCTAACAAATATACTGAATCGTTACAAGTAATAATAAAACAGTAGTACTGAATGTTGAATTCAACGACTGTGTTATACTATTGAATTACATTTAATTACTAAAATCGAAAAAAAAAGTTTTTGAATTGATTGAAATAATTTTTGAAACTAACAAGAATAATAGTATTGAGCTTTAATAATAAGAAAAATGTCCGGGATGAGTTTAACTTCCAATTCAACCTTGGTTTCTAATGTGATCCTAGTTACTAGATTCCTTTATTTAATTATTATTGAATTCTCTTTATTATTCTTGCCCTAATTCCTCAGCGACATAACCTTTAATTCTAAAATAAACTCTAATTCTTCAGTATATTTAATATTAGAATTAAACTATACACTATAAGAATTCTCAAATAAATTATTGCCTATGCAAATAATTCAATTAGCTTCATGGCCTGCATCTATCCCTAGATTACAACATCATGAATTTCGTATCTCAAGCATTCGTCAAGTCCACTTCAGTTTCATAGTATGAATCGTAAAATAGTTTAAAGTTGATCAAGCAATAAAAAACATTAAGCACATAGATGAGAAAAATAATTTCATATGCTCATTCATATAACTAGAAATCAAATCAGACAAATAAGAGTTTCATCTTGTTTCACTTATCCCTGACAAATAGGGTTTAGTTAAGCATGATAGAGAAACCAAAAATAGAGATTAAAGAAGAATTACAAGAAAGATTCATGAATGATTTTGATAAAACACCTTCAATGGTGTTAGAACTAGCCCTCCTATGAGCTTATCTGTTAGGACACAAGTCGCCAAACTTCAAAATGAGAAAAACACACTTTTATGCATTCTGCAGCATGTCATGCGCCTCAGTGCAAGCTAGGGGTGCTCTAGTGCACAAGCGCAAGTATTTGCGATCCAGTGCACAACATATATTGTTTGACTTTTACTGTATTTTTATATCCTTTTGAGTTTGAATTTGGTTCTGGTGTCTTCATAAAAGTTGTAGCTATGAAGCTTGACTTTCATTTGCATTTGGTTTGACTTCAATTGAACATCTATAACTCCAGATGTGGCTGAAAGAGTTCACATAGATTTTGTTGATTTCTTACCAAAATTTAGCATTGCACTGAAACAACAAAACAACGCAAAACTACGAAAAATCTCTACTTAATCAAACAAATAAGAACATAAACATTTCATGAAATTCAAGAACTTAAATTGACAAACTATATCAAATAACTACTTACATTAACTAATGATTAAAGATAAATAAGACTTAAAATAATAAAAAATATGCATATGATAAAAAAACTATTAATCAATATGGTTTTCTTTTCTCCTTTAGAGTTATCATGATGAATTTTAAATTTTTTTTGTACTCTCTTGGAATGTTAGAGTTTTTTTAGCCGCAAGAGCCATAACCACATGCACGAGATTTTGGAACGCCTTAAACTGGACCTAATATTTCTTCGTGAAACTCATACTTGTTTTGAAAATTCTAAGAGATTTTGGGATATCTAAAGCTATGAAACAATTAAGATTGTTGAAGTAGAAAGGCGTCCAATGTATTTGTGGGCGTTAAGGAACACTACTGGTCATTTCTCCTTCTTTGTGGTGGAGAGTTTTCCTTAGTGCATTACTTTAGAGGTGGCTCAAAATAATGCTAAGTGGGGTTGTTCAAGTGTTTATGCTAATAGCATCATCTAGATTAGAGAGAAGTTATGGAACTATCTTCATGACTTCTTCTCTTGAATGGTAATCCATGTGATGATTTTAGGGGATTTCAATGAAATTTGGCTTCATTCAGAACAATGTTAGGGTATTTTTTCACAAGTCAGGGTTTCTAGGTTTTCTCAGGTTCTTTCAGATTGTGATATCCTTGGCTTGGAGATCTTCAGTAGTAATTTTACTTGGTAGACTTATTGTAGAAGTGGTTGTTTCGTTTCAAGAAGACTAAATAGAGGACTTTATGATTTGAATTGGAGGCTCTAATTTCTAAAAGCTACTATCGAGCATCTAGTTCGTTTGCAATCTGATACTAATCCTATTTTATTGCGGTGTTGTGATGTTGTTGAGTTGAGGGAATGGAGGTTTTTTGGTTTCAGTCAGCTTGGTGCACTCATGAAGCTTAACCTACCATTGTAAAAAGTTATTGGAATAAAGACTAGGAGGATATTTTAGTTGTCCAAAGCTGTCAAACACAAGTCTTTGGTTTTTAACACAAAATTTTTTGGTAACATCTTTCGTAAGCAACCAGAATATGAGGTAAGTTTTTAGGGAATTCAATGTTCCTTGGAGTGTGTATATTCAACTTCTCTTCTTATTTTGCAACGTGACCTTCTTTATGAGTATAAGAATATCCTCTTCCAAGAGAAAACCTTTTGGTTCCAAAAGTTGAGAGAGAAGTGGGTTCAATTAGGTAGTCGCAATACCTCATTCTTTCATGCTTAAGCCATTATTCTAAGAAAGAGAACCCAGATTCAAGACCTTAACCTTCCCTCAAGTGAATGGTGCATTGATAGTCATATGTTAAAAAAGGAAGCTCTTCATTTCTTTAAAAGCCTTTTATTCATTAAAGATCGCCTGATTGAATCGCCTCTAATGTTAAATTATACATCTCTCAATTTTGATCAACAGAATATGATAATGGCTAAAGTCAAAAGTAAGAAGTCCACTAAGCCCTTATGGAGACGAAGTCTTACAAAGCTCTGGGTTCTAATTGGTTTCAACATGTTTTCTTTAACATGTTTTGGGACAATATTGGTGACGATGTACGGATGTTTGTGAAGAAAGCTTTTGAGTATGGGCAAATGAATCCCAATGTTGTTGAATATTTTGTTGTTTTAATACCTAAAGTTGATAGTGTAATATTCCTCAATCTACCTCTTCATTAATTATTTAAAGTATGTTTAAAGTTTCTTATATGTTGAGTGTGCATCTATTATTTTACAAAATATAATTTAGATTGATAAATGCTTTTAGAAAGAAAAAAACAACTTAGACCCAACATTACCATTCATTTAAGTTGACCAAAGAAAGTCAATTTTATCATTGTACCTAGGCTACACACAACTAATGACATTGTACCTAAACTACCAAATATTTAGACACACACACAAGTCAACACAATTTCTAATTATAAGGTATGGTTATTATATCCCAAAATTAAAAATAAGTCTTAAGATATTTCTATGATCAAAAGATTAGTATAATATGGATCAATCTTGTCATAGGTCTTAAGACTAAGAAAATTAACAAATTGCTTCTCTAATTGTTCTTTTACCTTCCTAGCCCCCATCTAGTCAATGGATCCTTCCGCTCCTAGTTTTTGAAGCTCATTAGCCTTCATGTAGGGTTGATCCACATCATCCCATCCCTCTTGAATAGAATTTGTCCTCAAATTTAGCTCATCATCGGTTGTTTCACATACATCACAAGGAGACAAGTCACTAGCATTAAATGTAGAACTAAATTGATACTCATCAGGAAGGTCTATCTTGTATGCATTATCATGTATCCGCTCCAACACCTTGAAGGGGCCATCACCCCTTGGTTGAAGCTTGGATTTCCTTAAGGAGGGAAACCTCTCCTTCCTTAAGTGAACCCAAAGCCAGTCACTAGGTTCAAAGACCATTCTCTTTCGAGTCTTGTTGACATTCTTTGCATAGTGTTCCATTTTCATCTCAATATTGGTCTTTACTTTAGCATGTAGGTGCTTGACATACTTGACTCTTTCTTCGGCATCCCTATGCAAAACATCATCACTAAGAGGTAAAGGAAGCAAATCAAGTGGAGTTAGTGGGTTAAAACCATATGCAACCTCAAATGGAGAAAATGATGTGGTCCCATATAGAACTCTATTATATGCAAATTCAATAAATGACAAAAACTCTTCCAAAGTCTTTGGATTTGCATGCAAAAATGTTTTAAGCATGGTGCCAAGAGTTATATTGACCACTTCGGTCTGTCCATCCGTTTGAGGATGATAAGTAGTGGAAAATAACAACTTGGTACCTAGTTTAGCCCACAAGGTTTTCCAAAAGCGACTCAAGAATTTAGTATCCATATCTGAAACAATGGATTTAGGTATACCATGCAAATTTACAACCTATTTGAAAAACAAATTTGTAATATGACGTGCATCATCAACTTTATGACAAGGAATGAAATGTGCCATCTTAGAAAAGCGATCTACAACAACAAAAATGCTATCACGACCACTTTTGTTTTGGGTAGCCCCAACACAAAATCCATGGACAAATCAACCCAAGGAGATGAAGGAATAGGAAGAGGGGTATACAAACCATGAGACATGCTTTTAGATTTAGCCTTCTTACAAACTATGCACCTAGGACAAATAATGTTGTCAATTATGCAATGCTCTAACTAAAGCGTATAGTTCCTTATCAAAAGTGGAATATTTCAAGTGTGTTCCACTTAATTTCTCACTAAAATATGCAATTGGATGACCTTCTTGTAGCAAAACAACCCCTATTCCAATATTAGATGCATCACATTCAATTTCAAAAGTTTTTGCAAATTTACGCAAGGCCAAGATAGGTGCATGCACCAATTTTTCCTTTAAAGTAGTAAATGCATCTTCTTGATCTTATCCCCACTTAAATGCAACATTTTTCTTAGCAATCCCATTCAAAGGAGCGGCCAAAGTACTAAAATTAGGCACAAAACGTCTATAGAAGCTAGCAAGACCATGAAAACTCCTACCTCACTCATGCATTTAGGTGTTGGCCAATTCCTTATTCCCTTAATCTTTTCTTCATCTACTTTAACACCTTGTGCACTTACTACAAATCCTAAAAAAGTAACCTCACTTTGGCAAAAAGTTCACTTTTCTAATTTAGCAAACAACTTCTCTTCTCTTAGGACTTCTAAAACACACTTGAGATGTTCAATATGATCATGCATGTTCAAGCTATACACAAGAATATCATCAAAGTAAACAACCACATATTTTCCAATGAAGTGTCTTAAAACATGGTTCATCAATCTCATGAAAGTATTAGGGGAATTAGTTATGTCAAATGCCATAACTAACCAATCATAAAGGCCAAACTTGGTTTTAAAAGTCGTTTTCCATTCATCGCCTTCTCTAATCCGAATTTGACGATAACCACTTTTTAAGTCAACTTTGGAAAACACACATGCACCATGCAATTCATCTAATATATCATCAAGCCTAGGTATATGATGTCTATATTTGATAGTAATGTTATTAATATCACGACAATCGGTGCACATGTGCCATGTGCCATTTTTCTTTGGTACTAAGATTACCGGTATGGCACAAGGACTAAGGCTCTCTTGAACCCAACCATTTTCCAAAAGTTTGTGGACTTGTCTTTCAATTTCTTTAGTTTGTTCCAGATTACTTCTATAAGGAGGCATATTAGGCGAAGAAGCACTAGGAATCAAATCAACGTGGTTCTATATGCCTCTAAGAGGAGATAGGCCAAGAGGAAGTTATTTAGGGAACACATCATCAAACTCTTTTAAAAGACAATCCAGTGAAGGAGGAATATCATCATGTGAAGTAGACAAACATAAATCATTGCAATATAGAAAGTATACTGATTGTCTAGTCAACAAAGCTTTCCTTACCACATGCTCTCTAGCAAATAAGTTTTCGAGCCTATGTAAAGAATTTTGGTTACTTGAGTCATGAGCCTTCATAATATATTTTCTTTTTTGTTATTTGATCTCTTTGTCCCTCTTTAGATTCCATTGAGTTTGATCAAGATAAACTTCCTTGGAACTAAGAGGTAAAAGAGACATTTTATGTTTTTTATACACAAAATAGTAGATGTTAGTGTGACCATCATGATGAACTTTTCTATCAAATTGTCATGCCCGTCATAACAAAATATGTCCGACCTCCATAGGCGCAACATCACACAAAGTTTCATCATGATATTTGAATACTAAAATTTACCCACACTTGTTTATCCACCAAAATATCAACATTGTCCTTTAGCCATTGGAGCTTATATGGCCTCATATGTTTGATGGTTTTCAAGCCAAGTTTTGTGACTAATCTAGTGCTAGCTACATTGGTACAACTACCATTATCAACTATCAAAGAGCAAACTTTTCCATCAACAAGATATTTAGTATGAAAAATATTTTCTTTTTGAGAATCATCATCCTTAAGTTGGACTCCTAAGAGTCTTCTAACCATGAGAAGATCTCCTTCAACGGGAGCCAATTCATAGTCACTCCCTATTTCACTTGGGGATGATTGTGAAGAGTAAGAATAAAAGGAAGAATCAGTTTTATATACCTCTTTGGCCTTTGCAATCATACTTTTTATTGGGACAATTAGATGTTATGTGGCCTCTTCCTAAGCATTTAAAAAATTTAATTGAAGAATGAGAAGAAGAACTAGGAAGAGGAGCTTTAGGTTTAGAAGACTTACCTTCTTTGGCCGAAGCCAATGAAGAATCACCCTCTCTTTTATATTTGTTCCAATGTGAGGAGTCTTTGTTTGAGGAATACTTTTTATAAGTACTTTTTCTCTTCAATTGTTGTTCAATGGTAGATGACTTATGAACAAGCTCCTCAATATCCATAAAGTGTTGTAACTCAATCACATATCTAATCTCATAGCTTAGGCCATCCAAGAACCTAACTATAAAGGCATCGTCATCTTCTCTAATGTTGGAGCGAATTATCAAAGTCTCAAAGTCCTTATAAGAATCCTCCACACTAGTGGAGCCTTGTTTCAACCTTTGTAGTTTTTGATGTAGCTCCATTTGATAATGAGATAGTACATACTTCTTCCTCAAAAGTACTTTTAATTCATCCCAATCATCTAGGTTCCTAGCACCACATCTCCTCCTTTCCTTGACATTTTGGTCCCACCAAAGTAAAGCATGATCCTTAAACTCTAAGGTAGCCAACTTAACTCTCATATCTTCTATAATATCATGAGCTTCAAACAATTGATCTATCTTAAGCTCTCAATCAAGATATGCTTCCAGATCAATTTTTCCAGCAAATGAAGGGAACTTAATTTTTCCACCGGCATATGTATCATCATGTCTTTGGTTCCTCCTCTCATTTCCATGACAATCTCTATGGTTTCTCTCATGATTCCTATAATTCCCTTTCTCATGTGGTTCTGACTCGCTTCATGTGGTTCAACTGGTCCTACGAGCATTCCTCATTAATTTCATCACTATGTGAATTTGCTTGATATCATGAGAGATATTATACAAAGAGATTGATCGATTACTCTCCACCATATCCTTCAAGAAATGAATGCTTTTGTAGATATTTTAGCGAAAATTAGAACAAATAACTTGAATTCTCTAACTGTGATTCAGGAGTAACACTCTAATTTTTGTTCAACATTATTATATGATACTCTTTGTGTGTCTTTTCTAAAGACATAATCCGCTATTTTATTTTATTTTTTTCGTTTTTTATTTCTCTCATATAAAAAAAAAATAGATTACTAAGTTTTTTTTTTTTAAATTTATTTTGTAGATAACTAAAGTTTTTTAAATTATTTATATTACTATATACATTTATACCCTTATACAAGGGAAACACCCAAGTTAACTACCAATAACTAATAGCTTTGGTTGGAAGGTCATTAAAAAAAAACTATCACATTTTATCATTATCCCACTTTAACTCTTATCCTATATGTCTCTATATCATAAAATGCATCAAAGAAAATCATTTATGTTTATATAAAATACACCACATTTTTTGTGTGAAATTTGTTTTTGAAGCCTAACAACTAAATATTTAGCATATATATTTATTATTTAATGTGACTTGTCAATACATAATTTATATTGAAATGTCTTTTTTTTGTTGAATTGTCTTTTTAATATTAATTGTTCATCTTTCCTTTTCTCTTATCTTTAATGCTACATAATTTTGTTTTGGGGAAAATGCTACATCATTTTATTAGTACTTGTAAATAAAATATTCTCTCGTACTTTTTTTTACTTAAATTATTATCTTCTCCATTTCTTCCATTACAATAATTTTGTGTATATATTTACACACATTTTAAAACATGTAACATAAATTTAAACATTTACTAACTTTATTAAAAAAAAATGATAATAACGACGTTCTTCATTTACCGTTTAATTAGCTCCAACTGACTTGCTTGCTGTGAAAATATAGTATAGAATTATATATGTGGCTAAAGTTTAACGTGTAAATCTGATTCACAAAACAAATAAGACCTCCTTAGACAATGTCGGTTCAGAAAATGAAGGCCAAATAATGGGTACACTGAATGCCAAAATAGTAAAAAGAATCAAGTTGCATATAATAGTAGTTTGACTTTATCTTTATTATCAAATGGAAGTTATAAAGATGCGTTTAATAATCCCACACTTCTCAGGACTCAGTAAATTGACGTCATGTAATGTAAATAAAAAATTTAAATCTCAATTGTTCAGTTTTTTGTCAATAGTTGAGATCAGTGACTTCACTTATTTATTTATTTATTTATATAAATTTCACTAAATTTGTACCGTATCAAATTCATTTTCACATTCCGTAAAAAAAAAATTTTTTTTTTCTTTCAATTCTTGCCTTCACATTATATGTATGTAGTCATGTAAAATCTTATGCGGTGTGCGCTATATATGACTAAGGCACTGTTTGGCTCAGGTATAAATTTGTATGATTAAGTAGAGTCGCTTAGTAATGATATGTCTCTCATGAGTTTTTTTAATTTTATTTTTTCATTAATTATAATATTTTTTTAGATGTTATTTTAATTAGTATTTAAGTATATAGATTATAGCATGTTATTTTTTCACTTGTTTTTATTTTTATTATCTTAATTGAAAAAAATTAATTGTTAAATAAAAATATATTTATATATTATTTTGTATTTATTGATTAATTAAACCTCAATTTTATCAAATCCTTTAAATTCACTATGTTAAATTGTCTGTTATTATTTTTTACTTAATAAACTCTTGTACTATAAATTAACTTTATTCCTTTTTACCAACCAGATAGCTAATCATCCAAATAATAACCAAATCTCTTTGCTCTAAGAACAATATATTCAGCACATATATATATATTAGTGACAAACAATGGACATGCTAATTAGTAATTATTAGTAATTAGTGATTAAAAATTTAAAATACCGTGGACGAGAAAAAAGCGAGATTATTTCTAGATTTGGATCCTATTACATTTTTCATTGTTTACCATTTATTATTAAGATAAAGACCAGCCCAAACTTCACCAGTTAAGATTTTCAAAATTTTGTCATTATTGCAAATATAGAAATCTTAGATAATTATAAACGAATTTGGTAGGCATATTTCAGGTATATAAATGTATATATTCTGAATTGAGTAAAGTCATAAATAGACCAAATGAGAATGGCTATAATCAGTCCATTAAGATATGATTTGCAAATATATCAATGTTTTAAAATCCAATTTCCAAAATATATTATTACATACCAAAATATATGGGATATACAAATCTCTACTAATTACCCAAAATAACCACAGAGTGAAAGGGAAAAGATTTAGATTTTGTGTCTTATAGAGAAGTAAATCGCACAATGAAGAAATATTGATTTTTTTATGAACAAGAACATGATTTAAAAGTAAATTATTGATTACTTTGTATGTTAACTTTATCAAATTAATTTTAAAAAAACTCAAACTTTGAGTTATCTAATTTTTTTTTGGGTCGAAATTTGTGAAAAAATTCATTAAATTTGTTTATAGCTGATAAGCATTTTTTTCTTTTAATTTGACTTTTACAACTGTAACTAAAATCTTTTTTTTACCTTTTATAATTTATTTATTATATTTTAAAATAAATAATTTAAAATTTTTAAATAATAATTTACTTATAAGTAATTTAAAACGATTTTAATATATAACTATTTTAATAAATAATAATTTATTTGTAAAAAATATAAATATCAAAATAATTAATATTTTTAAGTAAATAATTTATTTATTTACTTTAATTTAACATAAATAAATAAAAAACATATCAAATTGATAAATTTTAAATTAATAAAAAAAATTAAATTTAAATAACTACTTTTAAAATATTGTTAAATAAAATTTATTTTTAATTAAAAACGTCAACCACTTCAAACAATTCAATTAGTTTATAAACTATTAACTATAGTAGTTTGTATATTAACTTTATAAAATTTATATTTAAAAAAGAAAAACTGAAAATCAAGATTGTCTAATTTATTTCAATGGCTGAGATTTGAGAGAAATCTGCAACTACACAACTTCAAATTTTAGCACTACATGTTTTCCAACAATAAGATGACCATAAGAAATAAGGAGAAGTTATTATGATGAGAAAAAACAGGGTATTAAAATGACATAAGTAACAAAAATTAAAAACCAATAAATAGAATTAAATATAAATCGTTTTCAACCATAATAAGGGAGGTTGCAAGTGAATGAGAAGGAATCTCACTCAAAACAACAAAGGTCGGAGATTCTGACCTTTCACTTGTGTAACCTTTGAAGCAAATACATTTAAGGCTTTGTTTGGATGTTTCAATTTTTGGTTTTTACCAAATCTGTTACCGATAGAGATTCACAAAATCAGATCTCAAATCTCAACCGTCGAATAATAGAATTTTTCTCATCTGATTGCACGTGTTTCCAAATTCCGATCATTACTAACACTTTTCTTTTAAATTTTTTAGAAAATAAAAAAACAATATTTTAAAAAAATAAAATTTATACCTATTTCTTCCATGCATGGAATTCTCCTCCAACTAAAACACCACCACCAACAACAAAAGAGAGTGTTATGGCCTATCCTACACCACCATAAGAATCAACCCATTTCATCAAAATTTGATTTTTCCATTTCCAATCCATTAAATTCGTTTACTTAGGAAACTGTAATTTGAAGGGTTCTATTCTTTCTTCCTTTTTTTTCGGTGGGTCTAATCTTTTTGTACTACAAGAACTGTCACATCTGAATGAACCCTTTTTTATTCTCTTCTGTTTCTCATCATCACCTTGTTAAAAAGCTACAAACTTTTTGATCTGTTTTTCTCAACTCGATCTCAATTTTGTGGAACGTGATCATCATCATCATCATCATCATGGGATGTGTTTAGTCTTTTGGAGATTTTTTTGAGGTAAGTGTTATAGTTTGGTCATTGATCCTGTTTTTCTTTTATTGGGTATATTTGAATTGATTAAGATTCATACACAATGGAAGAGAAAAAGTTTGTGTGTAAGTTTTGTAGTAGAAAGTTTGCTTGTGGTAAGTCTCTTGGTGGTCACATTAGGACTCATATGATGAATGAACATAATTCAGTTAAAGCTAATGAAGAAAAAAGAATCAATGCTAATTCCAATTTTAATGTTAGTGTTAATGTTAATGGTAATGGTAATGCT
This sequence comes from Cicer arietinum, assembly GCF_000331145.2. NCBI lineage: Eukaryota > Viridiplantae > Streptophyta > Magnoliopsida > Fabales > Fabaceae > Cicer > Cicer arietinum. The sequence continues at coordinate 11,619,818 of NC_021161.2, read as the reverse complement.
ATGTTTAAGTTTGATGATGGGAGAAAGAGGAAAAGGGATTTTGGGTCTAGTAGTGGTGGTGTTGGTGGTGATGATGTTATTTATGGTTTGAGAGAGAATCCCAAAAAAACTACAAGATTTGTGCATTCCAATGTTGCTGCTACTATTCAAATGGAGAAATTCTGCAAAGAATGTGGGAAAGGTTTTCCATCATTGAAAGCTCTGTGTGGTCACATGGCTTGTCATTCAGAGAAAGACAAAGGAATCAATAGGATTGTTGAGAGTAGTTCTGAAAAGCAGAAATTGGTTATGGATAGTCAATCTGATACCGAGACATCGGTTCAGACGCGAAGATCGAAGAGAATGAAGTTCAAGAATGTTGGCAGTGGTGGTGGCAGTAACAACAATCATCAACCTTCTTCTTCTTCTCTTCATTGGGGGAATTGTTCTTCTTCAGTTTCTGAGGTTGAGCAGGAACAAGAAGATGTTGCTTTGTGTTTGATGATGCTGTCTAGAGATTCTACCTATAAGGGACGTTTTGCTTTGGTGACTGAGTCTTCTGATAACAATTCTGTTGTCCTCGAAGCGAAATCGCCTTCTGTTGATACTAAGTTTGCTGTGAATCGCGGTAAGAACAAGGCTTTTGAGGTTGTGGAGAAGAAGCTGAACAAGGATGTGAAATTGAAGTCTGTTGGAATTGGTTATGTTTCTGATAATTCTAATTCTGAGGATTTCAATTATGGTCCTAAAAAAGTAGACTCAGATGAATCAAGTGATGATTTTTTCATGAATGAGAAGAAGTCTAAAAAAGTTGGGTTTGGAGAACATGAATATGAATCAAGCAAGAAGATAATGAGCAGAGAAAGAAGTAAAAACAGTAATGAATTCAAGAAACTGGTTTTGGATGATTCTGTTGGTAAAATTTTAGTTGGTAGTTCTAGCATGAAAAATGGTTATAGTAATGATGAAATGTATGATGAGAATGGTGGAAAAGAATTGAAAATTGAAAGAGAGAGTTTTTCTTCATCTGATGATTCAGCTTATGAGAGTGATGAAAACAGCACTGATAGTGATTCATATCAAGCTCCAAAGACTCAAACAAATAAGAACTTAATTGGAAAAAAGACTAAGTATACAAGCAAGAAGGGAAAGAAGAAAATGAAGTCAAAGAAAAGTAAAGAACATGAGTGTCCAATTTGCAACAAGATTTTCAAGTCAGGACAAGCTTTAGGAGGTCACAAAAGATCCCATTTTGTTGGAGGTTCTGATGACACTCTTGTGATTAGACCCAGTGGTGGTGGTGGTGGTAGTGGTGGTGGTCGTGCTCGTGCTCCTCCTGTTGCACAGGCTCCTCCTGTTCCATGTTTCATTGATCTTAATCTACCTGCTCCAGTTGATGAATAAAGAGAATGGAACATAATTTTGAAGCATTTGTTGCTGTTGAGGTAGCTCTGAATTATGAAATTATGAAAAAGGTTTTCTTTATCCCATATGATGATGATAAAAGCATTGACAATGTATAGACAAGTGGGAAATTGGTGGTTTTTATTTTTCCTTATGGCTTTAGATTCATTATTTGGTAGCTTTAGTAGTGTTTTCTTTTCATGTTTATGGAGCATGACAATTTACTAGTTTTCCAATTGAATTCTTTCTATTGCTATGCTTTATATGTTGGATTCAATCATGACTTTTTCAATGAATTTTTGTCTTACAACGTTGTTGTGTTCCAATTCTTTGTTTTTTTTTTCTCTCTCTCTATTATATCAAAGATCACGATGCAATTACAATACATCAATGATTGTACTATGTTAAATTTATCCGTTATTTAGTTTGATATTTTAATTTGAATTTTTTTATTTTAATTTGAAACTTTTTATTTTCATTTGTTTTTTTCGTGTAATATTGAGAATTAATATGTTGGTGAATATGGTTATGATTTATGATGATAATGAAGTTACATGATAGTATTTTTCATATTGAAACCATGGTCCAATTCTAAGTTTCTCTTTGCAATTTGTTACTTGTCTTTTGGGAAGCGTGATAATAGAACAAGATAACTAGCTTCTCTCTTTCTCTCTCCAAATGTGATCAAGAATCGCTTTTCAGTTACGGGTTGTTCTTAGAGTGCTATGAAAATTGTTAAAAGAAATTGACATTGGAGGTGCAAGATAGAGATATTCCAAAGGTTAAATAAAGGTCAATATCAGGGCCTTTATAATTATAGTTCCTTTATAATTATTTAAATTGTTTTCCTTGTGATTTTTTTTATAATTATTGTTCTTTAATATTATTTATAAAAAATCAAAACAAGGCTATGTAATCTCTATTGTAATATAGAAGGTTCAAATAAGATTTTAATAATTTTAATTTTAAAAAAAATGTTTCTTAATAATTCAACTATAAAGATAGATGGTTAATATTATTCTATAGACTATGCACATGTTGTGTAAACAAGTAAATATCTTGAAAGAAGTCAGCCTCATAAAGGTTGATTTTAGTTAAACTATTACATATCAACAACGATTTTTTATTCTTCAAATAAAATATCACCCTAATGATACTAAGAACTATCGTATATTTTGGATAAGTTTTAATATATGAAACTTAATTTCAACTTTTATTGGATAATAGTTTAAGTATTTCAATATTAACTAAAAATCTAAAAATTTCCTACATGTGTTATATTATTCAAATTTTCTTTTATTAAGTGAATCAATTGTGTGGTCTTTAATATATATATAAAAAATAATGACAAATCTTAAAAGATTCATAGACAGACTTAATATTTATTGTGTCCATTCTTATAGATCTTTATAGGTGTTTTTTAATATATATATATATATATATATATATATATATATATATATATATATTTTTTGTGACAAAAAAATATATATATAAAAATAAAATCTTTAAATAATTATATCTCATAATTACTAGAAAGAGTTTTATTTTTTAGATACATCATTAATGAGTTTTTAATTTGAATTATTATAAAAATAAATAAATAAATTTAGAAAAATTATAGCATATAATATCTAAAAGTTATAGTATCCAAAAGTTATTGGATGATGATACAATCACATAGCATCTAATTTAATCTTATGCGTTAATTAAATCTAATTGTTATTATTAATAATTCTCATTTCTCAGAATAACTATTAGTTCTCACTAGATATGGTTTATATATATATATATATATATGCGCGCGCTTGAGCAAATATACATTTAATTTTTATTTCATTGAAAATACTTCAACACAACAATAGTATTTTTAAATCTATGTTCTCTATAATTGAGAAGCACTTAATCAAACATTTTACCGCTTATATAGCTACATCAATACATATATCTTTTATTTTGTAAAAATTTATGCTTAATTGCAATTTTATTACCTCTATTATTATTAATTTATGGAATTGGTCCCCCTATTTTAAAAGTCGACAGTCTTAGTCCATCTCTTAGATTTTTGAACTAAAAAAATAACGATTTAATATATTTTAAATGTCGTGACATACAATTCTATGAAATAGAACCATCTAGATGTATTAATTATTCAAATGTTATTAATTAAATTAAAAATATGAAAAGTTTCCGAAGGTGAAATTTAAGTTTTTACGGTGTTTTATTTCAATTCCATATGTGTTAATCACTTTACATGATCGTATTATATGTCACGTTATTTAAAACATATCACGTCATCATTTTTAAGTTAAAAAATCAGGAGGAGGGACCAAAAATGTCGACTTTAAAAATAGGGGAACCAATTTCGTGAATTAGTATAAATAGAGAGAATAAAATTACAATTAAGCTAAACATTTATTAAAAGACTCCTCAATTGACTCACTATTATATACAATATTAATCGATCGATTGACAAAAATTTAATCAATATTATAGTAATAAAATAGAAAGAGACTAAGACAAATAAATGAAAAAAATTAATCGAATGACAAAAATTTGCATAATAAAACTTTTTTGAATTAGCACACAAAAATTAGAGAGATAAAAAAGAGATTAGAAAATATTATTAAAGAGACAAAGAAACTAAAGAATGGAAATTTGATTTGTTTTAGGTTTAAATATGTATTTGGTCTTTGCAATTATAACTTTTATATTTATTTTGGTTTTGTTTGATTAACATTCATGCAAATATGGTTTCATTTTAAAATAGTTATTTCATCCAAATTCAGTTACAAAAATTGTAACACCTTTAAAATATAACCATTTTTTAACCCAAAAAAACTCATATAATTAAATTATAATATTTTTTAATCTAAAATTAACCCTAAATGTTTTAGTCTTCTTTCCTAAATTATAACACTACCACTCTTTGTCATTTCATTGTAAACATCATCAGGTTTGTCTTGTTCAGAGAAAAGTTGGGTATTTGTGTAAGCTTGTTGAGGCTAAGAAAATACAAATGTATAGTCAAGTGTGACCAAAGGAAGAAGGTTAAGTTGAGAGGTTGCTCAACTTACTAGTGAAAATCTCACAAGTTGTGAGGACTGAATTAGCCCATATTGAGTGAACTAGGATACTTGTTTTGTGTGATTTCTTTGTCCTTATCTTTTATTATTTTTTTATTTCATTGAATCACACTATTACCAATTTGAAATATAATTATGTTCTTGAATCTTCTAAAAAACGAGCATGTTCATCATACTGGTCTAACATTTTTGTGACAATTATATTCACTTTTGTATAGTCATGAAGGCTTGTTACTGCCCGCGAAGTACCATCCTTACAGCTCGCTTCTGACATCGGCCTAGCTTCACTTGGCATAGTATCCATGAGGCCATTTGGGTTTGTAATAAAGGTTGTTGTTGGAGAGTCCCTACGGGTTTCTCTCATCAAAATGGTTACAAGGTTTTCTCTCATAAACTCCTTAATACTAATGTTTTTCATGTCTTTCAATTAATTTTTCAAGACCTTGGAAGGTGGGATGCTCATCTGGTTCACACCATTTTCCTCCCTTTTGAGGCCATACAAATTATTCGAATACCTCTCTACATGCGTACTGTCAGCATTATTAGATCATTTGGGGGCTCTATAGTAAAGAAACTTTCTCTGTTAAAAGTGTCTACCATTCCATCAAAAAATGGGAAGATTTAGAGTCCTCACAATCCTCGTCAGGTGATTTCAATTCAACAATCTAAAAAAACCTTTGGACCCTCCAAACGGTGTTAAAAAATGTTCATTTGGTTTTGAAGGTCATGGACAATGTCATCACCGTCAAACGAAATCTCATCAAGAAAGGTGTGTTGATAAACTCGTGGTGTCCGAGATGCAACATAGAAGATAAATATGTTGATCATGTCTTTCGTAAATGCTCATAGGCCCAACATGTTTGGTTTCACTCCCCTTTGGAGATCAGATTTAAAAACTCTTCCATTTTCTTCATTTCATGGCGTAGAAACATTATATCAAATTCGCAAATTGATGTCACTAAACTAATCTTGTATATTTGTTTGTTATAGTATTTTGTACTCTTGAAATAAGTTTTGTTTTGAAGAAAAATACTTTGGAGTGGAGGAAAGTGTGCAAAAAGTCTAGCGAATCAAAACGGATTTTAAAATTTTATTGAACACCAAACATGAAATCTTAACTACTCATGATGAAGTATCTTCAACTACTTGGACCCTTCCTCTAAGGATAGCTAAAAGATTAATGTCAACGCAACTGGCCTATTTAAAAGATTAATGTTACAATCATGCAATGCAATCTTGATCAGTTAGAAATTCTTCATGAACTCTAAGTCAATGAAATTTGATTTCATTGAGGACTTTGTTGGTGTAGGTTGGTCTGAGTACTTTAACCTAGAATAAGATGTGGCTTTGGACGTTCTAATCAAAGAATTCTGGAGATTCGCCATGAAAACTAAAGATGAGAAATATCTCGTGCTATATTAGGGCTTCCCATCAAGATTATTCAACAATCTCAAACGACTATTACAAGATGTCCAAATGAAGGGATGTTGATTGAAAATGGTTATGAATCAAGGGTTTGCTCATTCTTGATCAATAAGGAGTTGTTCGATGGTCGTAAGGTGAATTTGAAGTTTGTGCATTTAAAACATAAGTACATGGTACTTTTCAAGATTCTTATTGGGTGTGTGGTACTCAAAGGTGGGTATGTGGACCATGTTAGCAAGAATACAAGGGTCTGTGTGAAATATCTCCCAGATGATCAAGACTAATCTTCCAAACCTGATTTTAGAACACATAAGATCATGTGTTGTCAACTTTAGGTTAGGAAAGCTCATAACAATTTCCTATCCTAGACTCCTCACTATTGTATTGATAAGAACTTCCCTTATCAAGCTCTAGATGAATTATGAGGAGTTATTCAAGAAGAAACACCTAGTTTGATCATTTGTAACAATGATCAACATTTCAAACATCATCAAGATACGACTGAACTCTCCCAAGAATAACATTCGATCCACTAATGATGCCAGAAGAATACCTGGTCAAATTAGTGGATCTCATGCCATTATATTTGTGGTTGAAGACTCTTATGCTCCCATCTTTGAAGAAGTTAATATAGAAATAGTTCTGGAGTGTCTGAGGATGTATGAGTCTAACCAAGAGATGGCTCTAGTTTGCCTCTCATTGCCTAAATTTGCTTAAGTTTTTGAGAAGAAAATGAAAAGGGTTGGAAAGATGTTGTGTATAGAAGAAGATGAGGAAGAAGAAACAAGTGCCAACGAGGACCCATCAAACCTCACTTTGAGGAAGAAACTGAAGGTAGCACTAAACTCTAAGAAAACCATTCACTCTTCTATTTTTTTGTACTACGAGTAGTAATGACAACCCTGAACCTAACCAACACCTCTCATACTCTCAACCCAACATAGCAACTAAGTTAGGCCTTCCTCTAACCTTGCACTTGACACCTTTTCTAACACGGACTTCGACACCTCAATTGATATCTTTGAGGCAACCTTAGCAGAACACTTTGCAACTCTTAGACCTAAAACACATAATCTCCATCTCAAGACCAACACTCCAAACTCAGCACCATTAGCTACTCAAATTGACCCTCCCCAAACACATATCCTCTCAACCCTTGCATGTGACCCTACCTCACAAAGACTTGTAAATCCCATACACCAAGCAGTTGAGACGGAAACTCAAGTCATCATGGACATAGTCTCTGATACCTCTTTAGAAGACTCATTTATTCCTACCTCAACCCCTCTTTGTTGGAACCAAATTGGTTTTCCTCATATGATTATGATGTTAACAAATGTATTTTATGAGAACAATTTGTTTTGACTAATGACTTCATTAAATGTGTACAAATTAGAACATGATATTAAAAGAAACAATATTAGAAAAATAAATTAGAAGCATATATCAGAAGCAAGTGACCAAAGGAAATAACCGAATAAAGTAAAAATGTGATAGGAAACGAAATCAAATCAGTTAACGAAATCCTCATAATCATATCTATGCATGCTTCTAATGAAAAATATTTGTGCCAATGAAAATTCAACGTGTCTCTAGAGTTTCCATGCCTCTTATGAACATTAGCTTTAGCATGCTTCTAATGAAAAATATTTATGCATGCTTTTGATGAATAGTATTTATGCATGCCTATGATGAGCAAAATTTTTGCACGCCTCTGATCAAGTCTACTTTTTGCATGACTCTGAAATTTAAAGCCATTGTTCAAGTTTGTCTTTGATGCTCATGTTCCGTTAGCTCTAATAATTTCAACATGTTTCAGAATGCTAGCTCTGTTAAGCAGCTTATGAAGTTGTACTGACTTTGATATTGCAACAAAGGTGAAGTTGCTCATTCTACTAATTCTAAGTCACACAATTTTTCCTATGACATAATTATTCAAACAACATGATAGCGTTTCAGCAAGTGTACTGAATCGTTGCAAGTAATAATAAAACAGTAGTACTGAGTGTCGAACTCAAAGATTGTGTTTTACTATCGAATTATATTTAGTTACTAAAATCGAACAAAATTTTTCTCAAATTGATTGAAATAATATTTAAAATTAACAACAGTAATAAAATTGATCTTTTATAATAAGAAAAATGTCAGGGATAAGTTTCACTTCGAATCCAATATTGGTGTCTAATTTGATCCTAGTTATTGAATTCCTTTATTGAATTATTACCGAATTCTCTTTATTATTCTTGCCCTAATGTCTTAATGACAAAACATTTAATTTCAAAGTAACCCCAAATTCCTTAGTGGATTTAAAATTAGAATTAAGCATTACTGTACATGAATTCTCTTCTAAAACTATTGCCTCTGCAACTAATTTAATTGGTTTCATGACCTGCATCTATACATAGACTATAAATTCATGAATTTCTCATCTCAAGCATTCGTAAAATCCACTTCCGTTTCAAAATACGAATCGTAGAACATTTTAATGTTGATCAAGCAATAAAAAGCATTAAGCACAGAGATGAAAAAATTAATTCAATAAACTCATTCATATAGCTAGAAATCAAATCAGAAAAATAAGGGTTTCATCTTGTTACATTCATCCCTAACAAATATGGTTTAGTTACTCATGAAAGAGATAGAAAAGATAGAGATTACAGAAGAATTACAAGAAAGATTCATGAATGATTCTTGATAAAACTGCTCCAATGGTGTTAGAAACGACCGTCTTTAAGTTTCTATGCTAGGGCACAAGTCTCTCAACTTCTCAATAGTCAAAAAGATCCCTAAAAAGTGAGAAAAATGCGTTTTTATACATTCTGCAGCATGCTACGCTCACAGGCGCAGGATTTGCGCTCCGGGCGGGCCTGGACAATGTCAAAAGGGTGGAAATGCGCCCCAGGCGCAGCTGTTGTGCTTCGGACGCACAACTTCTTCCGTTTGACGTTATTTGCATCTGTCTCCTCTTTTGAGTCTGAATTAGGTTCTGGTGTCTTCATAAAAGTTGTAGATATGGATCTTAACGTTCATTTGCACTTGGTTTGACTCCACTTGGACATCTACAACTCCAGATATGGCTGAAATACTTCAAATAGGTCATGTTGATTTCTCATCAAAATTCAGCATTGGACTAAAACAAAGTAACAACACAAAACTCCGAAAAATCTATACTTAATCAAGGAAATAATAACATAAACATTTCATTAAATCAAAGAACTAAAATCAACAAAATATATCGAATAACTCCTTAAATTAACTAATGGTTAAAGATAAATAAGACTAAAATCAATGGAAAAATATGCATATGAAGAGTCATCACAATCCCAAACCTAATCTATTGCTTGTCCCCAACCAACAATTAATTTCAGATTTGGTACAGTTAAAAGCAAACTTAAAATCAATTTCTCAAATCTAATCAAACTTAATTCTCAAAATTCCAGCTATTACAAAATATTCATTGTGCTCCATTGTTGCTTATAAAACAAACAACACAATTTGTATAATTTAGCATTCATTCATCAAGTTCAACTCTCTCTTCACACAATCTCACCAAAATTTCTCTAAAGTGTTTAGCAAAGGTTATGAATTTATCACTCAAATCCTAGAACATGCATCACGCTACCATAAGCTTGGAGAATTTCTAGTTATCAATCACAATGCAGCAAACACATACAATTTTGGAGGACTTTCAGATTGTAATGGGGCTTAGGTAAGGTAAGACATTTTGGGATAGTAGGCTTTACTACTTGGAGTTAGGCATACATTTTCAAATTATTCTATCACTTTTTATTTTTATTCACCTTTTCATTGTGGAGATTCTAAAACATTTACAAAAGAACCAAGAATATATTATTTATCAAAGTACACAAACAAATTTTTTTTTCTTTTTGTTTTGATTTTTTTTTTCTTTTTGAGAGAACTACTACCCCAAACTTAAAAGTTAGATATCCCATGAGCAATCCCAAACTTAGAACTTTACTAAGACGATAATTTTCTTTCTATCTAGCTCTGAGTAAGTGATTTAATTAAAGTCAAGTTTTTGACTTGTAATGTGGCTGATAACCGAAATAAAAGGGCAAGGCTAAAAGGGGCTAGCAAAGGATAAAATTTTCATACGTAGTTAGAAAGACTCAAATTACCAAACAAAACTGCCTCAGTGTACGCATAAATTACAAGTGATGCAAATTAGAATTAGTGCAAGTTTTGAAGTGATAACACATGTCTGGATAATTATACAACAAAGAATTAAAGTGTTTAGAATCAAAAGCTCACAACTAGGATAATAAGAAAGAGTATGAACTATCTAAATGATGTCAAACATGCCACTACAAAATTTATTTAGTTTTTTTAAATAAATAAAAAATTGGCAAGTGAGACTTCGACAACCAAATAGTAATCAACAATGCATGCATTAGTGAAACTTATCGAATTAAGCAATTTTATGAGCAAAGAAATAGAGTTTAAATGTCAAAATCTGAAATAAATAGTTTAAGACTAGCTTCAAGTTGTTAAAAAAAATCATCATCATAGTGAAAATTTACACATAATTAAAAAGAAACAAATTTAAAAAAAAAATAAGATTGCAAAAATAAAAGTTACTTTTACCTGTGGGTTGCCTCCCATGAAGCGCTTCTTTAAAGTCATTAGCTTGACGCCTCAACTAATGTCAAGGTGGCATATATGACAGGAAGAACACATCATCATTCTTCTTCTTTTTGTTTGGTAGAAATTCCATGAACTTGAGAAATAAAAGATGTTGCTTCCATGTCCTTCTCAATTGGACATTGATAAACAAGACATAGATTGAACCTCGAATTTCATCAATCTCTTCTTTTTTCTTTCCTCATTCATCTTTTCCTCTTACTTATCTTCTTCTACCACAACAATGAAATTATCTTCAATCTTCAACTTCTCCTCCATCTTCTCAAACTTAACCACTTGGTCAAATAACCTCTCACATTGACTTTCAAATCTTTCAATTCAAACCATGTTATTCTTCATGAATTCAACCAAAACGTCCGTAATGTGAAATTCTTTGTCATCTGATTCTTTGGATATAATTTTAGGAGGTAGAATTTGTTCCCAATTGATCTTTTTAATATAAAACTCGTCATTTTCTACAACTTTGACCAAAAAATCTTCATATTCTATTAGTTCGGCAAGGTCATCAAAACAAGTTTCATTCATATGTCCTTCTCCTCAAAATTCACAGCTAAGAGGCTGCATCTGAGGGTGATATTTTAAAAATGTATCTCTCAAGATTTGCCCTCAATCATACGACATATACAAGATATAAGACAAGTATCACATTCTTCAGATAATTGTAGTAGAATATCATCATTATAATCTTCCATGCACTACATCGAATAGTTATCTCAAACAAAGAAGAGACAAACCACTAGCACATGTCATTAGCAAACTCAATAAATAATAATAAAAAATAAAAGAAAAACAATTTTTTTTTCAAAATTAAAATTAAAATAAAAGCAAAAATTTTATTGTAGAGCAAAAAATTTCAACTAAGTAAATAAATTAAATTCAATAGTGATGTGGCAATCCCCGGCAACAGCGCCAAAAACTTGATAGCGTTTCAGCAAGTGTACTGAATCGTTGCAAGTAATAATTAAAACGGTAGTACCGAGTGTCGAACTCAAGGATTGTGTTTTACTATCAAAGTATATTTAGTTACTAAAATTGAACAAAAAAGTTTCCAAATTGATTGAAATAATATTTAAAATTAACAACAATGATAAAATTGATCCTTTACAATAAGAAAAATGTGAGGGATAAGTTTCACTTTGAATCCAACCTTGGTGTCTAATTTGATCCTAGTTATAGAATTCCTTTATTGAAATATTACCGAATTCACTTTATTATTCTTGCCCTAATGTCTTAGTGACAAAAATTTTAATTCCCAAGTAACTCATAATTTTTAGTGGATTTAAGATTAAAATTAAGCATTACTGTACATGAATTCTCTTTTTAAACTATTGCCTTTGCAACTTATTTAATTGGTTTCATGACCTGCATCTATCCCTAGACTACAAATTCATGAATTTCTCATCTCAAGCATTCGTAAAGTCCACTTCCGTTTCAAAATGCGAATCGTAGAACATTTTAATTTTGATCAAGTAATAAAAAGCATTAAGCACATAGATGAGAAAAATAATTCAATAAACTCATTCATATAACTAGAAATCAAATCAGAAAATTAAGGGTTTCATTTTGTTACATTCATCCATAACAAATATGGTTTAGTTACTCATGACAAAGATACAAAAGATAAAGATTATAGAAGAATTACAAGAAATATTCATGAATAATTCTTGATAAAATTGCTCCAATGGTGTTAGAAACGACCATCTTTGAGTTTCTATGCTACGACACAAGTCTCTAAACTTCTTAATAGTAAAAAAGATCCTTAAAAAGTGAGAAAAAAGCGTTTTTTATACATTCAGCAGCGCGCTACGCGACCCAGGTGCGAGATTTGCGCTCCGAGCGCGCCTGGACAGTGTCAAAAGGGTGGAAATGCACCTCAACCGCAACTGTTGCGCTTCGGGTGCACAACTTCTTCCATTTGATATTTTCTGCATTTTGCTTCTCTTTTGATTCTGAATTGGATTCTGGTGTCTTCATGCAAGTTGTAGATATGAATCTTAGCATTCATTTGCACTTGGTTCAACTCCAACTAGATATCTACAACTCTAGATATGGATAAAATACTTCACATAGATCATGTTGATTTTTCACCAAAATTCAGCACTGCACTAAAACAAAGTAACAACGTAAAACTCCGAAAAATCTCTACTTAATCAAGGAAATTATAACATAAACATTTCATTAAATCAAAGAACTAAAATCAACAAATTATATCAAATAACTCCTTAAATTAACTAATGGTTAAAAATAAATAAGAGTAAAATCAACGAAAAATATGCATATGATGAATAGTCATCACAACACAACATGTGACTCCACCAAACAAGTCAATGATTCTGATGAAGAAAAGTCAATGACTATGATGGGAGGTCAGAGGCTCTGATAGATTGAGCAACGTTCTGAATTGGACTTAGTTGTATCCTTACTTCTAAAGGTCGAAGAACAAGCCCGTGATTATTCTCCCTCAAATCAAATCAAGCATATGAAGAAAGACTAAAGTGAATCAATTTGCAAACGTTATCTGAACAAATACAGATAACATCTTTCTCGAAGAATTGCTAAGATTAGATTCATAAATAAGGAATTGGCTAATGGTCATATTATCAAAACATGTCTTTCAGAATTATATTTGGAAGAAATATTTGTTGACCAAGCTGAAAGCCCTACTTTTAACTATAAATAGATACTCAAGGCCAAAAAAAAAAAAATCAAAGAAATCACAAACTTAGAAATCCTAAAAACTAAAGTTATTCAAAAAACCTCAAGAGCTCAATATTTTCTAAGTATTTAGAGTTTCAAGTTTTAAGTTCTAGCAAAACACTCGTTCAAATTAAAATCTTCTAAGTGTTGTAGTGTGGGAAAATCATTGTATCAAATCTGCTTAGTGTTGAAAAGACTTGACTTGCAGGATCAAGTGGGTAATTTGCCTCTAACAATCTATAGGTTTTATGTTGTGTAGAGAAGACTTGACTTGTAGGGTCAATGTGTGGCTTGCCTTAAAGTTTGTAGGTTCAGGTTATTTTGAGTAGACTGACTTGTAGGGTCGAGTGTTGTGTAACTCAAGATTTTTGAACTAGTGGATAAATCCTTCTGTGTGAGGGGACATGAAGTAGCTACCAAATTGGTAGGAACCAAGATAAAAACATGTGTGTTGTCTTTACATCTGCATTATCTATTTTACTATTGCCTCTAATTAGTAAAAAAACTATAATTCACCAAATCAGAATTAGAATTAAGAAAAGTGTTTTATTACCAAAGTCACTTTAGCGCGCAATAGGAATTCTTGAAGTTTGGGCCCTAATGGCGTTTCAATCTAGTAGAACAATGTCCTCTCGTTTGTCACCAACTAGATAAGAGACAACATGGATCATGGAGTGTAGTTAGCCTCCCATAATTCTGCAGCTTTGAGACACACAACTACTATCCTTTATCTATGGATCTTGAAACCGTAGAAATCCCAGATCAACTAGTCCAGAAAGCTATTGAAAACCATGTCAGAAGACTAATCAATGGACGACTCATTTCCTCTAGTGGTGTTCATCCAAAATTCCTAGTGGTTGCTCAAGTAGCCCCATTTTAATTCCTTATGCTCACTCTATAGATTGAAATACCTTTCTTGGAGACTTCTACTATTGTTGCTTTAGGATTTGAAAAATCCACCTTTGGAAGTCACTATGTCACTCCCTCTAACCCCGTGTTCGATCCTCCCCAATACTTAAAAAAGAATATTTTGATTGCCTGAAAGCTAAGAGTGTTGCATTCATGGAACAAACAATCAAAAACTAGGATAACATTCAGACTACCCTATAGTTCCCTATAACTTTTTTGTTTTATTTTTTTTTTCTTTTTTTGTGTATAATATTTTTTACTCTTTTTGTTTGATAACAAAAGAGGGAGAATATGTTTTGAGAATTTTTTTAATTGAAATTTCAAGTTCTTTTTAATTTCATCAACTATATTGTCAAAATATCTCTCTTACACTTAAACATGCATATTTTAAAGGAGAACCTTGTTGTGATATTCTATATTAATTTTGTTTACTCTTTAAAAATATAAATTATTCACAAAAATAGATGTTTTTCATCATAAAAAACGGGAAAATTGTTAAAACCAAGTTGGTTTGAAGAACTATAACTCTTACTTGTTTTGATTATAACAAAATATTTTGTGGGAACCATTTAAAACACTAATGTTATGTTAAGTATGCAGTTTCCATATCAAGTTTATTTTGAAATGACTTTATGATGCATCCTATAATGTTTGGACTAAGTTAAAGGAACATCAAGACTCTGCTCAAACTTTCGTATTCTGAGTCAGATGAACGCGCTATAAAACGCGTCTCTAGTGATTATGTTAATGAAAGTGTTTCTCTATCTTTGATAATCACGTCAACCATCTGATTATCTGACTTTGTTTAAAAGTTAACTATGTAACATAAATTCAATTGAAAAGTCAATGATCGGATGAAAAATCTACGCTATAAAGAAGAAAAATTTGCGCTACCCTCTTATCAACACTCTGAATATGTTATTTGTCTGAAGGTCTATTTGACATACTATGATCATGATATCATCTGCTCTATTTGTCTCCATATCAAGATTTGCAGAATCAATTACAATGAGTATTTTTGGGCATGATGTCATGGCAAATCAATCTCTAAAGTTTGATACGATACTTCATGATACATGTTGATTTCTTGCAATCGAGACAACGACATGCAAATTTAAAGTTTCTCTATAAAAGAACGAGAAACCCTCTTTGATAGAAACAACGAACTGCAATAAGCACAACAACCATCTCTACATTTTTGATCTCCAACCTTTTATTGTCTCAATGCTGAGAAACAATTTCTGAGAATACAACTTGTAAACACTCTCTTGTGAGAGTATTTAGAAAACCCTTAAACCTACTATTTTGTAATCTAGCCTAGTAGTGATTGTATTCCTCAACAACTTGACTATACTAAGCTAGAAGGTTGAGAGAACTTGAATACATTTAGTTTGACTAGAAGGTGTTTAGTGGAAGTGTAATTTAGTTAGTGAATTAAATCCTTCAGTTTGAAGGGATTGAACGTAGCTATCGTGTTGGTTGTGAACAAGGATAAATTGATTGTGTTGTTATGTGTTTCTGTTTCATCTACTCTATTTTCCTCACTTGGTTTTAATATTGCTAAAACATTTTTCAAAATGCAACACAATCTAAACCCCACATTTATTGTGTTTCTCATTATACATATGTAACTTATTCTCCCCATTCTTGATTGTGGGAAGTCATATAGCCTTACACGTGGTATCAGTAGCTTAGTTTTTGTTTAAAAGGCTTCATCGTCTCAAGATTGTACAATATGGTTTTCTCACAACCTGAAAGGGTGTAAAATTGAGCTATAGTATTCAATGGTGAAAACTACACTTTTGTAGTGATTGTGTGGTTCAGATTGACATATCAGTTTTAACCTAGTACAAATTCAATCAATCACATTGACGTATTCAATGTTACAACTTCGAATACATAGATTCGGACACGTCAAATTTTTCATATTTGTAGGTTTTATTACATTTCTAGATATTTTGTCGTTTTATACTATTAACCAGGTTGTGAGGTTATTCGCATATTCATCATTTTCAAAGTTTGAGACTTTGAATTGTATTATTCTCGATCGATGTAATTTCTACACATTTGAATGAATGAATATCATTTTTTAAATAAAAATATAGTAATCCTTATAATTGCTACACCAATGTTTTTAAAATCGGATCAAACTTATTGGTTGAATCCTTGTATTGAAAGTATTTCTAACCATGTAGTCAAGAGTGGATCCTGATGTTAAATCCTTGTATTGAAAGTCTTTCTTACCATGTAGTCAAGAGTTAGGTCCAATTGATAATAATGGCGGTACAAGTATAAGATGTGGAAGACTCAACAAGAGAGGGAAATTGTTGGATTCAAGTGGGAGTGGTTAAGTCCCACATTGACTATGAATAAGCTAAATGTTGGATATATAAGAGTGGTGACCCATTTATCTAATGCCTTAAGATTTTTGGTGAAGATGTAGTATCAAGGTCTCTTAGGGATCTAGATGTTTAGCCTATTGATGCTTCTGATGCTCCCCATACTCCCAACAAAGAGAACACTCGATGATGTTAAGTTTCATGAGAAAAAAACAAGGAGACAACATTATATATATATATATATATATATATATATATATAGTATTTTCGTTGTTTGTTTAGATATCGTTGCATGTGCACTATCACCACCATCATTCAATTCCCACCTCATGGCAAAAAAAAAAAAATTCTAGTATTAAAGAATTTGTTGATGAAAGAAGAGATTAGATACAAAATGATAGTAATACCAATGATAGAGTTGTGTGGCGCATTTTAACATAAGAAATAAATCAAATATGTTTTGGCTAATGGATTAGGGTAGTACAGAGCCTAGCTTTTGTGGTCTATTATGTTTTGACTATGTCATTCACTTGTTGAGTATTTGATACATGGTGTTTTCTATGTCTATATCAAGTTGTTTCCCAATGAATGATGTAGTTATATAGTACCATTGTCTGTGAGTAAAATAGATTTGGATTGATGTGCCTAAATCTTATTAACAATGATCATAATCAAATAAAGATCACAACTTAACTATCCTATTCGGCTACATTCGTGTGGTCGTGTTTGAGAATTGTGGTTCACCTAACATTCCATATTGTGCGATCTATTCAATTTCATGTTTGCGTATTTTCCTATCTCCTCATTGTTGTCCTTGAAAATAGCATCATCATATTAATCTTTGTTTCTCGCTCAACTAAATCAAAACAATAGGAAAATCATTTTACAATAGTCGAAATATCAAGTTCACATAGTTATTAAAGTATATTTTATTTAAAAATTCAAGTTTGAGCAAATGTGACTGACTAAGACTCGACTCAATATCTTTGGTTAGATCCCTATTCATCTTTGATGACTTTGATTGCCCACAAATCGGTTCATATTAAATTTTTTGATTGCTTCTCAAAAACAATGAAGTTTTTTATTTTATTGACTAGATACATAGACAATTGGGTCCAATGCAAATTCTAAAATAAAATTATCCAACAATCCATTATAGAGAATAAACAATAGACTTCTATTTAATCACTTGTTTCAATAGATTTTGAATCCCTAATTAATTGTCAACATCATTCGATCTTCAATCCAAATTATACTCCTTCGATTTAATGGCGAACTAAAACCAATTCTTAAAAATTTAATCTATTATTATAAACATCAATATAAAAAAATGAAATACCAATAGTTTTTAATTTTTAAATGTAAACTTGCAAATCTATTTGATTTAATAACAACAATTATAATTTATATTTTATTTTATAGTTTTTAATTCTATTTGAGAAACCAATATGTCCAAATCTAATATATACAACTGAAATGCAAAAATCGTCAATAAGAGATTAATTTGTATGAGATTAAATACTTAGTCTCCACATAAATAACTTAGACTCCTCACTTTCACCATTGTTCTTGTTCTTCTTTCTCCATTGAATTGAAGTGATTTGTGGTCATATTTTCTACCTAAAATCACCCATCAAAATTGTTTTTTTCTTCTATTTTTTTTAATCTAAATAAGTGGTTATCACACAAGTTTAAGTTTTTTTCTTCTTCTTTTGTGTTTCACTCGTGATTTGTTCATTTGAGTCTGATGTTGTGTTGTTTGTCATCTTATTGTCACATTATTTGGCTTTTCGTCTTATTGCGGTGTTTGTTTGGTTTAAATTGACAAATCAACTTCAATTATTCAATTAATGACTTTGATGCCTAAATCACTACGGCTTTATAAACTTTTGTATTTTGGATACCTCAATTTATTGATTTTGAATTTTGTTTTATCGATGTAATTTAGTGACCCTAAAAAGAAAGTGTAAATGTGTAATAACCTTAAAACAATGGGAAATGTCAGATTAGTAGCAACATCAAAATCATTTACAGTTACCGATTGCCTATTTTCTAGATGGATTAGTTTTTAACAGACATGGACAAATAGGTTAGTGAAAACATGCAGTTTTTACAGGGAAAAAATATATTCTATCTATTTTTTATTTTAAATTTGAATGATATTGAAAAAATAGGAAGAGGGGTTGAGATATTGAAAAAATGTAGTAATTTCATATTTTATATATTATAAACTACTATTAGATATTTGAATATAAACAAATACACTATCTTAAATGAGTATAGCTAAATTAAATTTCTTGATAAATTTAAATTGTCAAACAAATGTTATGTTATTTTCTGCATAAATTTTGTGGGAAGTTTTTTAAGATGAGATTTTTGATAAATTATTTATTTAGCATTTTTGTGATCATATTATAACATAATCATGGATATTGTATTTTAGACATATTTGTTCTTGCGATCCTTTAACTTAATTTCAGGTAACACTACACTCTTTTATTTTATTTTTTTAATTTAGTATTTTATTTAATTTTAAGTAACAATTTGATCATTTATATCTTAAAATATCAACAGTGTTATCCTTTGTTTACAAAAACTTAGAAAATTCATCAAAATCTTCGAACAAAACCCATAAAATTCAATATCAATTTCAAGAAAATTCATATATTCATCAAATGCATAACTTAAATATTCAAATAAATTCAGATTTCCATCTCCAATAACATCAAATTCATCGAATAAAAAAATAAAAATATGAATTTTTTTGAAGATTTGAGTTGTGAATTTGATAAAATTTGTATTATATTGAAGATGATAATTAATTTTATGAGTTTTGTTTAAAAATTTTGATAATTTTTTTGAATTTTTGTAAAAAAATGATAATATTGTTGACATTTTTACACAAATGATCAAATTATTACTTTATAAATTGTTGACATTATAAATTGCTAGAAGCCATTATACACAACAAAATAATATATTCGAAACCAATTTCTTATTATCAATCTTAAGGAAAATATATGCAAAATAAAATTACTATTAAAATTATTAAACTGCTAAAATATTGTCGGTGTTGAAGCTTCTCATCTTTGGTTGTTATTCGAACATAAACATTCAACCCCGATTTTTCTTGTCCCCTATCTATCCCTTTCGATGTGGTAGTGCCCTATGAATTCCAAATTAAATTGACACCAATTCCATTACATAAAAACTTTTAGATCTTCAAATGTCTCTCCAAATAATTACATGCATTAATCCTATTTTATGGTCAACTATCATGTCAGTTTCAATTTTTAACACTATTTAATCCTGTCATGGGAAAAAGTTATGTAATTATTATTAGAATAGACTAAAAAAATATTTATTAGAGGTTGGCTTGATTGAAATTTTTCTTAAAATAGCATTTATTTTTTCCCATAACAAAACGAAATGGTCATTTCACCTTTACACAAAACAATGTTTAATGAAAATAACAATTATGACATAGCATTAACGATTTAAAATTTATTTACGTGATAGAAACAAATTCAAGTGAACCACATTTATCATGAGATAAATTATTGCTTTGATGCTATAGCTATGCAAGGTCAAAATGAGAATATATGGCTAAACAAAATATCATTTTTAAAGTAAAAAATTTTATTTTTTAATATTTTAATTATGTTTTTGCTTACTTTTTCCATAAATTATATTGTTGAAAGAAAAAAAAATTGTTTGAAAATGAACCGCCATTTTTATTAGATTTTGAAACTAAATAATAATTCATAATATAAAATTGAGAAGTACAAAATCAATATATTTTATTTTAAATAAACAAAAAACTGACTTCTGAATTTTGGAAATAATAATATTTTTAAAAATCATAATATTACAAACATTAATATCTAAATCAAAAATTGTATTTTTGAACTAAAGGGTGTTACATGCATTATCTTAATTATAAAAATTGCATTTAAAAATTATTTGAAATTAATTAGGAAAAAAACTATTATCCTATGAAAATGGGAGTTAATCCCATTTAATCATTTTCCAAAACATAGCATTTAAAGTATAATTATAGACTTTCCATTTATTTGTTTTAAAATATGTAACTAAAATTTCATAATTTATTTTATATTCTTTTATTAATAATAATATACTTTTTAAAAATAAAAAAAGTTGGGTAACATAATTTTTTTATTAATCAAGGTTAAATTTGTATTGTCGGTATAAGACTTCAAGTATAAATCGTATAATAATATCCTTCTTTCAAGTTAAAAAATTTATTAAAAAGAAAAACAAAAATTGCGGAATATAAACCTAATGAGTAAAAATAGAGAAATAAAAAATATTTTTTTAAAACAATAAATATACTTTTAAAAGTTTGTGAAATAAATCCTTAAGTTATAGTTCAACGGATAAATATTGATATTTTTAGGTTAAATATGAGGGTTTTGTATGCATATATCCCTTTTTTTATTTTTAATTCCTCAAATGCCCTACTCTGAAATAATATTCCCTGAATGCCCTACTTTTTCGTTCCAATAGGAAGTCGTTCCCTGGGGAAGCGACCTCCTGAAGAGGAAATTTTTTTACGTTAATAGGGGGTCGTTTCCTGGGGAAGCGACCTCCCACTGCGTTGTTTTTTTTTTGTTATATTTTAAAAATAGTTTATTATTAGAATTATCAATTTAATTATTTAAAAAATAAAATACTAATATTAAATTAAAATAAAGTATAGTAATAAATTATAAACAAAATTTATATTTTAATTATTATTATTATTATTATTATCATTATTATTATTACTATAATAAATAATTATTATACGTATAATTAAAAATTATTATAATTAAAGTGATTAAATAATTATTATATTAAAATTTTAAAAAATAAATAAATTATATGATAATAAAAATTAAATAATGATAACAATTAAATGAAAAGAAACTTATATTGATAACATGAAAATAAAATGAAATAAATTAAATTATTAATTTAATTATTTAAAAAATAAAAATACTAATAATTAATTAAAAATACGTTAATAATTAATTATTAATAAATGTTATATTTTAATTATTGTTATTATTATAATAAAAAATTATTATACTTTTAATTAAATAATAATAACAATTAAATGAAAAGAAATT
>NC_021161.2:11591895-11597149 GCF_000331145.2 Cicer arietinum | reverse complement strand
AATTATAAAAATTAAGAATGAAACTATTACCCATAGAAATAACTTTTTTCTTCAAAGCATTGTCTTTAAATTCCCTTGTAAAATTTTGTGCAATATGTCGGACGCATAACATATGCTTTGACGGAGGATCTTGCCACCCATTATTCGGATTATTATAAGCACTCTTAATAGATTCATGTCTATCGGAAATCAAACAAATGTTGGCTTGTGGAGTGACAAATTTTCTCAAATTTCTCAAAAAGAAACTTCAACCTTCTTTTGTCTCACCTTCCACAATAGCATAAGCAATAGGAATTACGTTATCGTTCCCATCTTGTGCAACTGCTACCAATAGAGTTCCTTTGTACTTGCCGTACAGCCAACTCCCATCAACTTGTACCATTGGTTTGCAGAATTTAAACGCAGATATACACGGAACGAAATCCCAAAATAGTCTATGAAAAATTCTTATCCCATTTATCAAACTATTCTCATGATAAGCTGAGATGGTTTCCATTTCTATTTTAGTTCCTGGAGCAAACGTTTTCATAACCAACAACCATTGTGGGAGTTGATTGTAAGACTCTTCCCAGTTGCCATAAATTTGTTCGATCGCTTTATTCTTTCCTATCCAGGCCTTTTTATAACTAATTGTGTAGTTATGTAAAGACCGAATCTGAGCAACAATTACCTTCAATTTGATTGAAGGATCCACTTTCACAACTTGCATTATGCTTTGACATATCATATTAGAATCGAGCTTCGTATGATCTTTTGACAATGCAGAATTTGTGCATGTATGAGGCACATTCAATTTACCAATAACACACAATTCACTTTTTTTGCGTTTTGAAGCGCTACATCTAAACAAACAATTTGGATCTGAACAATAAATGACATACCTTTCTAAATCTGACTTTTGTACCACAAAATTCAATGATTGTTTTAAGTGGTAGCGCTTGATTGCATGTATGCATTCATCTTTGTTATGAAACTTCATTCTAATCGCAAGAGTTCCATCTACTGTTGGGACTTCGTTAATGAGCAAGTGATCAAATTCACTTGATTTATGTTGAGTATCTAAACTGATGCTCTTCAGGTGAGATGGTGGATCGAAATCAGGTAGAATAGGTTGATCTTTTGCTTCCATATCTTCGTCACCATCAATGTCATCGACAGAATATTCAAATGATTCATCGAAGTATGTTTCATCCTCTTCACTATAATCATTGTCTTCCTCGTTGATACTATGTAAGACACTAAGGGGAAGATCGCATTGTGGACTTATTGGAGGAGATTGATGATGGAGTTGAAAACTTTCTGAATGAGTTTGTTCTAATTGGGTTGAATATGGTTCGTAGTGTTGTGACGGAGGATAGTGTTGTGACGGAGGATAGTGTTGTGATGGTTCACAGTGTTGTGATGGTTCATAGTGATGTGATGGTTCATAGTGTTGTGATGGTTCATAGTGTTGCGATGGAGAATATAAGTCGGGTTGATAAGGTATGTTTGATGTTGATGGTTGATCAATGTTTGTTGATGGAGGAGCAGACTCAAAGGTAACATATAACTCGATGGTGCCGAGTTGTGACCACTGTGCATAAACATCAAACATCAACTCAACATCTTCATCGTCGCAAATCTTCATGAGTTCAAACCTTGTTGTATTTTCACCAAAGAACACGAGGTGTCGATAAACTATATCACTTATCGTGACGTTGTCACCGAGCTGTAATTTTTTTCTTATGACATTCTTTAGACGAGCAAGGTTGCTTCCCGAATGTACTTTGAACGCCTTTTTATAGTCACCTACAAATGTTTTTCCTTCAACTCCATCAACAATTGAACCATTGTAATAAACAATACAAATTATTTGTTGAGCAGCCATGATTAAATGATTGATTCAGTATGAAATGGTAAAAGGTGTGGTGAGAAGGTATGGTGAGATAGAAGGTGTGGTGAGAAGGTATGGTAGATAGAAGGTGTGGTGAGAAGGTATGATGAGATAGAAGGTGTGGTGAGATAGTCTATTTATAGAACTTTTTCAACATTGAAAATTGATTAGAATCATCTAATTGGTTGAAACTATATCACAAGGATTGCCTTCCATAGATGATTTAGATCCGTTGATAAATTTTATTCAATGGACAAGATTAAATATTGAATAGAATCATCTAATTGGTTAAAACTATATCACAAGGATTGTCTTGCATAGATGATTTAGATCCGTTGATAAAATTTATTCAATGGCCAAGATTAAATATTGATTAGAATCATCTAATTGGTTGAAACTATATTACAAGGATTGCCTTGCATAGATGATTTACATCCGTTGATAAAATTTATTCAACGGACAAGATTAAGTGGAATGGCATAACTGATGTGTCGTGGCCTGGGGAAGCGACCTCTTGAAGAAGTCGTGGCCTGGGGAAGCGACTTCCTGATGAAGTCGTGGCTTGGGGAAGCGACTTCCTACTGAAGTCGTGGCCTGGGGAAGCGACTTCCTATTGAAGTCTTGACCGCGTGTGAAGTCGTTCCCTGAGGAAGCTACTCTATAAATACTTCCTCCCTCAGCATTCTACTCACAACATCTTCACTTCCTTCCTCAGATTTTTGCTCACAACATCTTCACTTCCTCTGCATCTTTCACTCATACATTCAACTTCTTTACTTTCTTTTATTATGGAACTATCTACAAATCACAGAGCTGAAATCAAATACATTCAAACATTTATAAGTATCTTATAATTATTTTATTTTATTAATTGTTTTATTTTATTTATTCTGAATTTTTTATTTGTTTTATTTTATTTTATTTATTTAATTAGTCTCATTAATTGGTTATTTCATTTTATTTATTCTGAATTTTTTATTTGTTTTATTTTATTTTATTTTATTTATTTAATTAGTCTCATTAATTGATTATTTTATTTTATTTCTTCTGAATTTTTTATTTGTTTTATTTTATTTTATTTTATTAGTCTCATTAATTGATTATTTTATTTTATTTATTCTGAATTTTTTATTTGTTTTTATTTTATTTTATTTAATTAGTCTCATAAATTGATTATTTTATTTTATTTATTCTGAATTTTTTATTTGTTTTATTTTATTTTATTTAATTAGTCTCATTAATTGATTATTTTATTTTATTAGTCTCATTAAGTGATTATTTTATTTTATTTAGTCTCATTTGGTTTTTTATTAGTCTCATTAATTTTTTATTTGTTTTCTTTTATTTTAATTTTAATTTTTTTATTTATCTAGGCTCATTAATTGTTTTATTTTTATTTATTCTGATTTTATTTAATTTTTTATTTATTTAGTCTCCCTTAAAGGATAAAATCAAATGTCAAGGTCATGTAACCAAAAAACCAAATGATTCCATATTACCATATTTACATGCGGCTGGCTTTGGTGAAGTGGTAAAACTCGGAAATTATAAGATAGATGTCGGTCTCATCACTGCTATGGTTGAGAGATGGAGACCTGAAACTCACACATTTCATCTTCCAATAGGTGAGTGCACAATAACTTTGGAAGATGTTTATTACATTTTAGGATTAAACGTTTCTGGTTTACCTGTTAGCGGTTCCAATTTTGTGCAAGTAAAACAAATATGTCAAGATTACTTAGGAGTTATCCCACCCGATGGAGCAACAAAAGGTAATTCTTTTAAATTAAAGTGGCTTAAGGATACATTTGACGATGTTGGTGAAAATGCATCTGAATTAGAAAAACAAGCATCATGTCGAGCATACATCCTACGTATGATCGGAGGGTTATTGATGCCTGACAAATCCAACAACCGTGTACATCTAAAATATCTTTCACTATTAGGAGATTTAAACAAAGTATCCCAATATAGTTGGGGTTCAGCTATTTTAGCTACACTTTATAGAGAATTATGCCTTGCAACGAAACCTGGTGTAATATCTATGGGAGGATGTGCATTACTGTTGCAAAACTAGGCATGGTATCGTTTGTCTTGTGTCGCTCCTGAATGTCCCAAACCATGGATATTTCCACTTGCACAAAGGTAACTATATTATTTTTATATATTTTTTTTAAAACCAATTGCTTACCATATTAATAATTTTATTACATTTTTATTTTTATTATATTCGACAGGTTTAATTTTGGTGGTCTAAATTTTGCTAAAGTTCCTCATAACGACGTAGAAGGATATCGAAAAACAATTGATCACATGATGGTTGAGGAAGTAATATATTAAATCACATTTATTTGAATTTTTTTAAATATTTTATTATTTATACTTGTTATAATTACTTTAGCTTATTTTTTACATGTCAGTTTTATTGGAGACCTTATCTCGGGTTCCAACATGAAGTTTCAGAAGAAGATAGGGCCACTTGGAGTGCATGTACTTATCTACTCTGTTATCATATTGTTGAAAAACATCATACAGATAGGGTCACACTCCAGTTTGGTTTACATCAACAAATACCACAACCACCAGAGGACATGAAATCGTATCACGAGGTCGACATGAGGCGTGGGATTGATGATAATTGGACTTGGGTTTGGAGGGAAGAAATAAACCATTGGAATGAGCGCCATAATTACGTGTTGCAAGGTAACATCGTACAAGGTGTTTTATGTCATAGCACAAAATATATGATTTGGTTTAGACAACACACCAAATTGTTTATATCTGTAGAACAATATCTTCGTGATCCCCGTTTACAACCGCCGTCATATCCTCGTGTGCAATCGACCTCCCAATCAACCCCACAACACCAATACACAGCAGGACCGTCTTCATCATCACCTCATATACACGTCGCTACTGAAGTTCCATTTTATGATCCACCACCATCTCAGTATTACGTTCCGTCGGTGCCAGAAATACCAACACCCGGTTATCCGACAGAAGATGGGCTTCTCTATAATTTGTTTGGAACTCAGTGCACAACTCCTGAGTCGGCATATGCTGTATTTGATTCAATGTATAATCAACAATCCCAAAATGTAATGGAACCAGGTGGCAGTGGTTCTAATCCATCTACAGCTTACATTGAAGAAAATGATCAAAATGACGATGAACCGGAAGAACCGCAACTTGTTCAGAGAGCTAGACGAGTTCGGCGACATCGTACATGTGGGACTGGGGGTCATTTAGGTGGACATCATTGATATAAATTTAATGTATTTTGTTTTTTCAAATTTGATTGATGTACTTTTTTATTATTAATTTAATGTATTTCATTTCATTTTCAAGTTATCAATATCAATTTCTTTTCATTTAATTGTT